>NC_140242.1:16381202-16493702 GCF_949987555.1 Borostomias antarcticus
GACCAGGTCTGCATCACATGACAGCTTCTTCACCCCCTGAGCCCCCTCTGTACGGATGTAGTGAATCTTCTCCCTGATTGGTCAACACAAAGCAGCAGAAGTCAGACATTCAGCCAATAGCAGCACAGATCTCAATCGATGTGTCTCTGATGTAGAAAACTATGTTAATGGGCTGGAAGGTATTCCTTAGCTGGGCTGCATGACCTAAATGCCTTGGAGAGAGGAATAACTACTGGCCAGCTAAACTCTCCTGGAATGTTTGATCAACAACTATTATTATTGTGTGCCTGAGTGAGTGGGACTAGATTAGCTAGTATTCTGAACTGCTTTTAAAATAACAATCAGCATTCCACCTCTCTTAGACAGGACCAGCCCCCGAGCCAGCCAGCCAGCCAGAAACTGACAGGAGATTACCAAACTGCAATTAGAAGGCCCTGATTGATAACTATCACTCTGTCTCCCTCCCTCTCACTCCACCCTTCTCTCCCTCTTCCACTCTCTCTCATCCTCCTCCTCTCTCCTTCTTCCACTCTCTCTCTCAGGAAAATTTAATCTTTACAATAGTTACAGTATATGGATAAACAGTTTTGGTATCAGCCCAGAACTGTCTTAGTGCACGCACACCTGTCCTTTCACACCTGTCCTATCACACCTGTCCTATCACACCTGTCTTTTCAAACCTGTCCTATCACACCTGTCCTAGCACATCTGTCCTATCACACCTGTCCTATCACACCTGTCCTAACACACCTGTCCTAGCACACCTGTCCTATCACACCTGTCCTATCACACCTGTCCTAACACACCTGTCCTAGCACACCTGTCCTAACACACCTGTCCTATCACACCTGTCCTAGCACACCTGTCCTAGCACACCTGTCCTATCACACCTGTCCTAACACACCTGTCCTAGCACATCTGTCCTAGCACACCTGTCCTGCCTGTATAGTCAACATGTATAAATGGAATGGATAGAAACAGAAGAGAGTATGGTCAGTCACCTGAGAGCGTGGTTCCTGGACAGGCTAGGCTGGCGTTCCTGAAGCATCTCCAGGATGTTTGGCTGATGAAGGAAAGCCACTATCTTGTCATTGTAGGCTGTGTATAGAGGGACAGAAAGATAGTTAGGCAGATGTAACCCATCTGTGTCAGCATTCCCAGGGTGCGATCAGAAACAGGGTCTCCCACTTGGGAGGCGGACGTGCTGACAGTTGCGCCAATAGGGACGTCCCCCTTGGACGGACTTGAGGAGTGAGTTTCACCAGCTACTCCACGTTTCACTTGGTTACACAAACAGACAGACAGGCAGACAGATAGATAGAGGACATTGGAGTATGAGTATATGACTGACCTATGTTGCTCAGTTATGAAGTAGACAAGATGAATATGGCTGGGATCAACTTGACTCAGTCATAGTCCACATTCCCTCTCTCCTAGTAAGTGTATAATGAGGTATAATTATACCATTATACACTTATACTGACAAGCTTTGATGCCGGGACATTATACTGCTTATTAATCTGGGAGAGAACTCTATTCTCACACAGAGAAAGCTAAAACAAACATTAATCCCATACACTAACCCTAAAGAAACACAGCCATAAGAATGGGATTTGTTGGATCCAGACTGATTGATGATATGTACGAATATCTGGTTAAAGACTCCAGGCTTTTCTTTTTCTACTCTATATATCAGTTTGGTCTATTCTGCAGATAATTAAACATATCTTAAACTGTGTGTATGAATATCGTAGTGAATTTGAAGATGCTCTCAAACTATCTGACAGTGTTGGTTCGACTGACTTCTTCAACGTTTCAGCGTCCTAGCCTCCATCTATACTGTGTGAGAGAAGCGACCGATCGCTCCCTGCCATCGCAGACTTCAGTCCCAGCCGTGTGGAAGCCCGTCCAAGCCCCTGGAGCTGACAAAACCCAGACAGAACCCAGCCCTCTCAGAACTCAGCAGAGGACTTGCATTCTGCTGCCTCAAAGTCAAAGATCTGTTATTACAGCAAACCCTGCTCCTCTGAAACACTGCCGCCTGCATCCCGCCCCTGTCCAGACGGAGGGAGAGAGGAGGAGGGAGAATGGAGGAGTGTGTATGTTTGTGTGTGTGTGTGTTTATCTGATTTAGGACCAGATGTCAGGGTAATTAGCATGTGGCGAATAAAAGATGTGTCTCTGAGGTTTCACTGTACTGTGTGTTGCACTGTGTGTGTGCATGTGTGTGTGTGTGTGTGTGTGTGTGAGAGAGAGAGAGAGAGAGAGGGAGAGAGAGAGAGAGAGAGAGTGCATGCGTGTGTGTGTGTGTGTGTGTGTGTGTGTGTGTGTGTCTGGCTTTGCATGACAGAGAGTCCTGGAATCACAGCTCCAGACAGGAAAGCTATCCAAACACACAAAGCCGAGGTGTGGAGTAGAGACTCTTACTCTTACTGAGAGTCTTTACTCCACACCTCAGCTCTGAGTCTTTACTGAGTCTTTATTAAAGGAGTAGTAAAGGGAAAATGCATGTTTAGCCCTGTTTTAAGGTTACTTATGATCATATACAATGGTTCAGATCAAAAAGTTGACAAAGCTAGCATTTTCGAGAAAGTTGATAATTGCTCTACCACCAGTGTTAATTTCGTTGACGAGAACTATGATGAAAACTATTCGTCAACGACATTTTTTGGGTTATCGTCACGAGACGATAACTAAATAAAAATGAATGTATGATGACAAAAACTATGACTATATCTATTCACATTTTCGTCAACAAATAAAAACTAGACTGAAATGGTTATGGAGGGACGTATGGGAAAAGTTCAAATCAGAATGTCGAGGTTCGGGATGTGCGCAGTTGGATCATGGATGTATTAATAGAACGAGTTGGATGCAACCTACAGGTAGCCTGTGTGTATAGCCTACATTTGAATAGTACCGTTGCTACACCGGCCGGCGGGAAGTCAACTAACAGCATACGACTGCTGCGCCTGAACTGTTCAGTAAATGACCACAGTTCAGAAATGTCTTTGTCAACGTTCGCACACACCAGGAGAAAGAGGAGAGCAGACATCTGGATAAACTTCATATTTGATGCAAAGGAAAACAAAACCATTTGTAAACCGTGTGGGGTGAAAATGACTGGCAAAAATACAACAAACTTAAAGCGACATTTGGAGAACAGTCATCCCGAAATTCACGAGAAGGTAAGCACCCCCCCCACCCCCGGCTTACGTTACTGTATTAGCTAAACCCAAGCTGGTGTGTTTTTGAAATACTTCAAATACAATACAAGCTAAAAGAAACCAGTGTTTCACGTAGGTTTGTGGCGGGGGAGAACGTAAGTGTCTGATTATTGCAACGCTAACGTTAGTGGCTAGCTAATGTTAGGCACAGGTTAGCTAACGTTACACTGTGTAGCAACAAGTGGGGCTATGGTTGTGGCGGCTGGCGGGGTATCTAGCGTTAGCTAGTCTGGGTAAGCTAGCTAAGCAACTACTGCTGCTGTCTAATGTTATACTGTAGCTAGATGGATAAGACACGAACAGTTAGCTACCTGGCGCCGCCATAGCCCCTCTCCTCCGGTGTGACGTTAGCTAGCCTGTGCCTGATGTTAGCTAGTCTGACTAGCCAACTAGTGCTGACATGATAATGTTATAGCGTGCTATATCAGGCACAAACACAGGGGAGAGGAATGCTTCATTATGAAACTGTCTGACAGAAGCAGCCACACTTCTGTCAGTCTGCCCCAGGGCAGCTGTGGCTACAGATGTATCTTACCACCACCGGTATGACTGTGTCTGAATGAATACTGGACTCTGTAAAGCGCTCTGGGTTTCATGAAGGGTGCAATATAAATCCAACTTGATTGATTGATTGAACTAAGCCTGTTAAATTTGAGTTGTCTAAATGGTAGATTTTGTCGACTAAAATCGTAAGGATATTTAGTCAACTAAAACTAGACTAAAACTTAAACAAGTCAGATGACTAAAATGTGACTAAAACTAAATGGCATTTTAGTCAAAAGACTATGACTAAAACAAAATCATAATTTGCTGTCAAAATTAACACTGTCTACCACCGTTTTGGTCATACAATGGATATGGATGGGCATCTTGAAAAATAATTCAAAAACATGTTAAACTCTCGATTTCAAAGAAAAGAAGCTCACCGAGGGGGTAATTGGTGTCCATTGGTGTTCTGACATCAAATGCGCCGCAAAGTATGAATCCTTTTATTGATCATTTTATGAAATCCATTGACGTGTATTGACTTGACTTGTATCATAACCGTACTCAGCGAATGGAAAATAGCACCACAAACTGAGCTATTAGCCCTGTGTTGTACCCGCAACAGGAGCTCTCTGGGACGGCCACAATGTGATGCAGCTTGGCTTGGCATAGGGGGTTCTGGAGCTCTGTAGCCTGGCTGTACGATCGCAAAGTTGTGAACAGAAAAAATACCACATACGAGCAAATATAACCTGCTCCGCTATAATGAAACTGTTAAAACTAAGATGCCTGGATAAAGAAATAATTTTTCGAAACGATATATTTGACAGAATCAGTATTTTACGCAAGCTAGTTCTTAATGCTAATTCAGACACACTAACAGAGTGGGGGGGGAGCTGTGAATGCGCATTGGAAATCCACAGGAACGTGCAAACTGTTCGTGAACGCGGCGGGGTCTGAGAAAAGCACAACTGCGCATGTCAAAAGGGGTCGATTCGGCAAGATGGCGCTGATCAAAATGTTTCAGGAAGTAAATCGCTTCCTGGCCCCTTGAGATCAATCTACAGAGGGGATTCAGGAAGCGGAACTACTTACGGTAGCTATTGTTATTGTTTATGTTGCTAGGCTACCTAGTTTGCGGAAGTTTACACACGTATGTGCTGCGACTAAATAGTTCTATGTTACATTTTTTTAAAAGCCTTTCCAGATGAACTAGAATCTTACTTTATGGTGGATTATATGTCAGAACGCCCACTAACACCTCGGTAAATTTCTTGTCTTTGAAATTGGGAGTTTAACATTTTTAACAACGTTTTTTGAATGATTTTTCACGGTGCCCACCCAGATCCATTGTATGACCAAAACGGAGACTTTCTCAAAAGTGTTAGTTTTGTCAATGTTTTGATCTGAACCATTGTATATGATCATAAGTAACCTTAAAACAGGGCTAAACATGCATTTCCCCTTTACTACTCCTTTAATGCGCCGTCAATCTCATTGACGAGGCCATTGATAAGATCAAGCGGTAGGCTACTTTGCTTTGCGTACGTAGCAACCACTTGCAGCAACCTCGCCTTTTTCGTATCCTATTACAAAAATGCACTCATCAATCCCACTCCAACACTACCACACCCCTACCAGCAAAAACGAGTGCCCTGGAGCTAGAAATGTTCAAATAAACGTGTACAACCCGAATTATGCTTATATATATATACAGATGTGAGAACATAAGAATGTAACTTGACCCGCGGTATTATAACAGGCGCTTTACGGCATTCCGCACCACCGCTCGCATGCCCATAGTGGGTGCAGTAATACTAGGCTACTCATTGACCCATTGCTGTAGCTCATCTCGCACATAAGATGAGCCTACCGTATTATTATTATTAGAACTCCTTGTTCTCTGTCTGGTTGTAATTTAATTATTACGAAAAAAGCCTATCTATTTATAGTTTATATCTCTGTAACTGTCGCCGGGTCTATATCTGTTAACTCATGTGTCGGGACAAGTACAAGTTTAATACAGTAGGCTAACTGAGTGTTCTCATATGGAACATGGCATCAGGACGAGTAAGATGGCTAACGGAGCTGACCAGAGATGTGTTTGAAATGGTTCACTCACTCCCTATTCCCTTATGTAGTGCTACCATGGATGTATTGAGTGCTACTCATAGTGAACTACATAGGGAATGATTTAACAGTTTTGGGACACTACATGGAATGTCATTGCGTAGGATATTCATGACGCAAACAAGCAGACGCGCCGATCACTGATGGCAGCAGGTTGAAATATCAGGTAGTATTCAGGTTCCATGTTTAGTTGAATGATAAATCCCATATAAATGTTTGGAATTCTAATGATGTGCAAGTGTGATTTTGTCAACTTTAGTGCTGTCTGCTAATAGCAGGCTGTGAAGCTGCACGATAAGACCGTGATAGCAAGTTAGCTCACGACAGCAGCTTCCATAATATTAACGGTAGCTGTCGGTGGCTAAAAAGCAGATAGCTAACTTTACAACGATGATTCCTGTAGCTATTTTGATTTTGATGCTATTAGTTCAACTTCTGTTTCTCGGGCAGGAACGGAGACGAACTCGCATTAGCAGCAAAGCAGCTACAGGAATGATCTTAACATTAGCTAACTGCTTAAGCCACTGATAGCTACCGTCTTCTTCACTTCTCCTTCGGTAAAACATGACACCGTTGTATTGTGGTATTGTGGAGGGCTTAGGCAGAAGCAGGAAGAGAAACCCGTCATGGGACCTTAAATCAGCATATCATTGCGTCATGAAGACCGACGACTTGCTACATTAGGCTACCTCCTGGAATACCCCAAGGTCTTTCATATTGAAATTCTCTTGATGGTCTGGGAAGTTGTGAGACGTGTTAAGGGAGTGCATCAGTCGTGAGCCTTGACAGTAGGCTACCAGCCTGCGCTGCGCTCAGCACAAAGTTGGATGAATGGATGAACTTATTGGAATCCTGGAAAATGTTTATTGAGCTCTAAAATCATGAAAGCATGAATGTAAAAATGCAGCAATAGAAGTAGTCTAGATGAGATGGTGGTTTAAATGAATGGCAACACGTAGCCTAGAGGAAAGCATAAATTGAGACTGGTGATAATGCTGATAATCTACAGTAGGGCCTACCTCTGGCTGAGTTCATGGTTACAACCATTCATCTCTTACACATGGGCCTATACAATACTTGCACAATCTACTTTGGACGTTAAATCCATCCATCTATCAATCAAACTAGCGAATTCAATCCAACACCTGTGGAATGGCCGGTCATGGCAAAGCACCCGCTAACGCAGGTTCATCCAGTTTATTTGAATATGAAATAATTTTTTTGGGGGGGTTACAATAGTCTAGTCCAGGTTCGCTGGCAAGTGGCGAGCTAGTCAGATGGTGCATGCATGTGTGGACATTGTAGGCCTACTCTCTAAAACCTAAAGAATAAAAGTAGGCTACGTTCAACATTCATTGGAGTGGTCCAGTTGGATAGGCTAGTCTTATCTAAATAAATTGAGGACCTGTATTTTCAGTGTTTGCTGGTAGCGAATGCCACAGACAGACAGGGAGGAAATCTATTCGTTTCATTGTTTCATTGGTTGTGCTCTGTATGCACAAGATAGTTAATGTCCGGATATAATTGGCAGTAGGGCGGGAAAAAACCCTATCAAAGGCCATGATTAGAAGGGATTTGAAGATGTAATTGGTCATTTTAAATGGGCCTACTTTATCTTTTGATGGCTCTTTCCATGTTTTTCAGTTTTACCCTTTTCATCAATAAAACATAATTTTTACAACCACGTCTCATTGATTGGGAAGGCATTTAGAGCTGCCAGTCTATTAGCCTACATTCGGACTCAGAGGATAACTGTTTATTGAGAAACAATTGCAGGCTGGGCTATATAAAGAAATACCACAATGCATGTAGTCTAGATATATTACATTATGGTTAGGCTATAGCCTACACTTTATGGTAGACTGCCCTCTCGCTCGCTAAGCAGGCTACATTGTGGCTGTTTTGTTCATCGCAGAAGTCTATAGCCTAGGCTACACATTAAAAAAAAATGTTTTTTTTATATAGGCCTAGAAGGAAGCAGAATATGTGGAAATTTAATTTTAGCCTATTTTAATACAATTCAAATTGTGCTTAGAGGGAATTATTTTCAACGGACATTATGACCTGAGCATCATGCCAACACTAGCCTAACTGATGAAGTCGTGGCCTTCAACTTTGCATGATTTGCATTTGCATTTGTTTTTAATTGAATTGAAACCTTTATTGCCCCAGAGGGGAATTTGTTGAGCACACATCAAGCATACAGAAAACATAGAAATGTACGCCCATCACCAACACCACAATGTCACCAACCACCATGTTACATTAATGTTACTTAAAGCAACATATGATTTGTATGTGTCTGTAGGCCTATGACGCCTTTCTCATATTTTTAAGAATAAAGCCTAGGCCGCACTTTAACAAGAATATAGCCTACACTTCACAAAAGGAGAAGAATCGATGAAACGGCTACAAGAACAGCATTTTGGCCAAGGATCCAAATAAAACAGTAGTCTACTATACAGATGCAGCATAGAACGTAGATACATAATACTTATCCAATTAATAATTATCTAAGTTAATATAGGCCTATGAGAACGCAACGCTTTTTACAGTAGGCTAGGCCTATGCGTCTTGTGATTGTACTGTAGCCTAGGCTACTACTTAAGGCTTATTAGGCCCTATTGAATTCCTTTTATAGCCCACACTCATTATTATTGAATTATCCATCCATCCATCCATCTTCATCCGCTTATCCGGGGTCGGGTCGCGGAGGCAGCAGCTCCAGCAGGGGGCCCCAGACATCCCTTTCCCTAGCAGCATCAACCAGCTCTGCCTGGGGAATCTTTAGCCGCTCACAGGCCAGTGCGGAGATGTAGTCCCGCCACCTAGTCCTGGGTCTACCCCGCGGACTCCTCCCAGCCGGACACGCCTGGAACACCTCCCTAGGGAGGCGCCCAGGAGGCATCCTCACTAGATGCCCGAACCACCTCAACTGGCTCCTTTCGACGCAAAGGAGCAGCGGCTCTACTCCGAGTCCCTCCCGGATGACTGAACTTCTCACCCGATCTCTCAGGGAGACCCCAGCCACCCTCCGGAGAAAACTCATTTCGGCCGCTTGTATCCGTGATCTCGTTCTTTCGGTCATGACCCATCCTTCATGACCATAGGTGAGGGTGGGGACGAAGATAGACCGGTAGATCGAGAGCTTTGCCTTTTGGCTCAGCTCTCTTTTCGTCACAACAGTGCGGTAAAGCCACTGCAGAACCGCACCAGCTGCTCCGATTCTCCGGCCAAACTCCCTCTCCATGGTTCCCTCACTCGTGAACAAGACCCCCAGATACTTGAACTCCTTCACTTGGGGGTAAGGACTCATTTCCTACTCGGAGCGGACAGGCCACCGGTTTCCTGCTGAGAACCATGGCCTCAGCTTTAGAAGTGCTTATTCTCATCCCAGCCGCTTCACACTCAGTTGCGAACCTATCCAGAGAGTGCTGGAGGTCGCAGGCAGCTGATGCCATCAGGACCACATCATCTGCAAAAAGCAGCGACGTGATCCCCAGCTCACCGAACTGCAAACCCACCTCCCCACGGCTACGCCTCGATATCCTGTCCATGAAAATCACAAACAGGATTGGTGACGAAGCGCAGCCCTGGCGGAGGCCAACCCCCACCGGAATGGAAGACGACTTACTGCCGAGAACCCGGACACAGCTCTCGCTCTGGGTGTACAGGGATTGGATGGCCCTAAGTAGGACCGGGTCCCGCATAACCCTCCACAAGACCTCTCGAGGGACCCGGTCGTAAGCCTTCTCCAAGTCCACAAAACACATGTAGACAGGTTGGGCAAACTCCCAAGCCCCCTCCAAGATCCTTGCATGAGTGAAGAGCTGGTCGGTAGTTCCACGACCAGGACGAAATCTGCATTGTTCCTCTTCGATCTGAGGTTCGACTATCGGCCGGACCCTCCTTTCCAGCACCTTGGAGTTAAGTTTCCCTGGGACGCTGAGTAATGTGATGCCTCTATAGTTCGCACACACCCTCTGGTCCCCTTTTTTGAATATTGGGACCACCACCCCAGTCTGCCACTCCTTCGGCACTGACCCAGACTTCCACGCAATGTTACAGAGGCGTGTCAACCAAGACAGCCCCTTAACACCCAGCGCCTTCAGCATTTCGGGACGGATCTCATCAGTCCCTGGGGCTCTGCCACTGTGGAGTTGTTTGACTACCTCAGTGACCTCCTCCAAGGAAATTGACGACCCCCCATCATCTTCTGGCTCTGCCTCGATCGTAGAGGGTGGATTAGTCGGGTTCAGGAGTTCCTCAAAGTGCTCCTTCCAACGCTCAACAACCTCCTCAGTTGAGGTCAGCAGTGTCCCCTCCTTGCTGTATACAGCTTGGATGGTCCCCCGCTTTCCCTTCCTGAGGTGTCTGATGGTCTTCCAGAAACACTTTGGTGCCGACCGAAAGTCCTTCTCCATGGTTTCTCCGAACTCCTCCCACACCCGCTGCTTTGCCTTGGTCACGGCCGAAGCCGCAGCCCTCCGGGCCAGTCGATACCCTGCAACTGCTTCTGGGGTCTCCCGGGCTAACATATCCCGGAAGGCCTCCTTCTTCAGTCGGATGGCTTCCCTGACCACCGCTGTCCACCACGGTGTCCGAGGGTTACCGCCCCTTGAGGTACCTATGGCCCTCAGGCCACAGCTCCCAGCCGCAGCTTCAGCAATGGAGGCTTTGAACACCGACCACTCATGCTCGATGTCCCCAACCTCCGAAGGGATGCCTGAGAAGCTCCGCCGGAGGTGGCAATTGAAATCTCTCCGGACAGGCTCTTCCTCCAGACGTTCCCAGTTCACCCTCACTACACGCTTGGGTTTTCCAGGTCTGTCCAGAAGCTTCCCCCGCCATTGAAACCATCTCACCACCAGATGGTGATCAGTGGACAGCTCTGCCCCTCTCTTTACCCGAGTGTCCAAAACGCATGGCCTCAGATCAGATGATACGATAACGAAATCGATCATCGACCTTCGGCCTAAGGTGTTCTGATGCCAGGTGTACTTGTGGGCATCCTTGTGTTCGAACATGGTGTTTGTTATGGACAAACCGTGACTAGCACAGAAGTCCAACAACAAAACACCACTCGGGTTCAGATCGTGGTGGCCATGCCTCCCAATCACTCCCCTCCAAGTTTCTCCATCATTGCCTACGTGTGCATTGAAGTCCCCCAGTAGGACAGTGGAGTCCCCTGCAGGAGTCCCCAAAAAGACTGAACTCAGGGTCTGCAGGAAGGCCAAGTACTCTGAACTGCTGTTCGGTGCATAAGCACAAACCACAGTCAGAGTCCCCCCCCCCACAGTCCTAAGGCGCAGGGAGGCGACCCTCTCATCCACTGGGGTGAACTCCAGCACAGAGGCGCTCAGCTGGGGGCTAGCTAGTATAGCCACACCTGCCTTACGCCTCATACCGTGAGCAACTCCGGAGAAGAACAGGGTCCAGCCCCTATCCAGGACTTTGGTTCCGGTGCCGGTGCTTTGCGTGGAGGTTAGCCCCACCAGGTGTAATTGGTATCGCTCCACCTCCCTCACAAGCTCCGGCTCCTTCCCCCCCAGCGAGGTCACGTTCCATGTCCCCAGAGCCAGCCTTTGCCGCCCGGGTCCGGTCCGTCGGTGCCCCACGCCTTCACCGCCACCTAGTTGGCAGCGCACCCGACCCCGACAATTCCTCCCGCGGGTGGTGGGTCCACGGGACGATGGAGGAGGAGATGGTGCTTCCACATTGCTTATTCGGGCTGGGCCCGGCCGGGCTCCATGGTAAGCCCGGCCACCAGGCGCTCGCAGGCGGGCCCTCCGTCTGGGCCTGGCTCCAGACGAGGGCCCCGGGCTTCCTCCGGGCCGGGTCTCTCTTCCTCTTGGTTGTTTCGTCATCGGGATTTTTACCTGTAACCCCAGGTAGGGGGGCTAGGGGGTACTACCACTTGCCCAAGGTGGACCCCCAGACTAGTGGAGGGAAGGAGGCGTCTTACTTCTCCATTCTAGTTTTGCAACTAGCCACTGCCACAGTTTAGTATTATCGAATTATCTAGTTGATATATGAATGAATAAAACAATAAGCCGTTTCAAATAACAAAAATAGTAGGCTGTAGCAAGCGCGAAACTGCGCATTCCCTATAGCCGTTCATTGAACGGCTGGCGGCCGGTATAAATAAATAAAAACATACACGATATTTTGTTATTTGAATGAACTTGAATATATATATATTCAAGATCATTGAAATAACAAAATATTGTGTATGTTTTTTTTATTTATAATTTAACAATAGGGGGTGCAACAGAACACAATTTTAGGGAAAGTCATTGACAGGCGGACTTAAATGTTTTATTAAAATATAGTTATGTGCAAATGAAAACCCACAATTGTCCAATGGACGTCTATGGCGGTTCTAGTGTTAAGACCTTACCCCGATTTTGAAAATCAGATAAAGGCGTTCACAAGACCATTTCAATAATCGCATTATTACAATTATCGGTTGATCGGCGTACAGTGTGCATGTGAACGCACTCACTGTCAAACCTGCCGCTCTGTATGCACAAGATAGTTAATGTCCGGATATGATTGGCAATGAGTGATCTTTACTCATGGCGAATATGTCAATTTTGTATGGATCCACAAGTCGATCAAGCTTATTTTTTCTTTGTATCGTGCTGAAGCCATATAGCCTACTGCGCTCAGACTTGGCTACATTAGCTGGTGCCCCATCTTCAAATTTACTTCCGGGGTTTACGAGTAGCCTACCAGTTGAATGCGTTCCAGAAACAAAACGCAAAACCCCCACGTTCACCACATCTTTACTAACAAATATATTTACAATACTGTTATTTTGCGCATTTGACCTAACAGCCACCACGTCTTGACCCGACGTCAGTTACCGAGATAGATAGGCTACTGTAGGTCTAGATATAGGTGTTCGTAATAATTAAATTACATCCAGATGGAGAAAACATGTGTTTGAGAACAAGGTAATAATAACAATTAAACGTTATTTGTATAGCACCTTTCATACAGATAAATTCAGCTCAAAGTGCTTTACAACAGAGCATTTAAATTAAAGAATGTGAAATTTAATGATGCTTCATTCATAGACTATAGGAGAAAAACACTGAGCCCAGCCTGCTAAATCTACTCAAAGACGCCACCTGGCGGTGGTGCATCACTAAAACGAAATAACACCCATCTGAAATCCCACAAGATTTCCAACGGGATTTCCCTGCCAAATACCGCGGAAGGTGAAATGCTGCAGCATGTGACATTTCTAACTTCCCACATCTGTAGGCTTATGTGAACAAGGCCAACCCAAATAGGCGAGATAGCCTATGTTGCCTGGCAACCATTTCGTTCAGAACTATAGCCTATCGCGGAAGATTATTTAAATACTAAAATGATTTTTAGTTATTGAAATACTAAAATGATTTTTACGGGGGTTTTAGGCCCTTCGCTATCGCTAACAACGCCCCGTAGCTGCTGTAAAATCCTATGTAACCCACTGTCTCTCGTGGTCAATTACTTAAATGACTAGCGTCTAGCTTGTTAAGCAGGTGGGAAGTCGGCTAATTTAGGCTCAGCTGGCGCTGTATGAGACTTACTTGTCTTAAATGCAAGTTATAGTTTGGCAACTGAGGCTTAGGGGGCAAACAATGCACTTGTTTCATTTATGTGTTACCTGGTTAGCTGTAATCACTCAGGCCACTCTGGATAGGGAAAGGGCAGGGGAGGAGATGTGTGTGCAGTACTGCTCAGCTGCTGCAGTGCGCCTCTGTTTGTGTCCGCTTTGCGAATTCACGTTGACAAGGGAAGAGAGGGAAGGGACGGGCATAGGCGGGCACGTGTGGGGGGTGTCTAGCAAAATTACAACCCATTTTATATTATTACACACTTTTAATTGAGAATGGATCGATGTCACCATGTGCCACATACAGTACACTGTAAAAAAAAATAAAAAAAATAAAAAAAGACTAACTTTCAAAAGGGCACTTGCCTGGTACAGAAGGCAAAGTGCAGGTACTCTAGCATCATCTAGTGTCTTTCTGTGCATGTCCTTGGTTCTGGGTAATGTAGTTCAGTAGTATAGTACTCAAATGGCATCCCCAGTGGTACAGAGTCAGGGTGGTAAAGAAAAGTAAGTAGCCTTGAGAACCAATGGTTCTGGAGTGTAGTGGCCCATAGGGTAGGAGCCTATCTCCAGATTCCTTAGTATGAGGCAGCTTGATGTACAAGTACACCCTGTGAACATGACGCTAGTATGTCGCAGGGACATACTCCCAATCCAGTCCTTGATGCTGAGAGCCAAGCAGGGAGGCATTGGGTACCTCCCAATCTCAGGGCAGACACTCTAACCATGAGGCCACAGAGCTGGTCAGTGTGGTTCTGGGTAATGTAGTTCAATACTAGTACTCACATGGCATCCCCAGTGGTACAGAGTCAGGGTGGGCCTGGGTAATGTAGTTCAGTACTAGTACTCACATGGCATCCCCAGTGGTACAGAGTCAGGGTGGGTCTGGGTAATGTAGTTCAGTACTAGTACTCACATGGCGTCCCCAGTGGTACAGAGTCAGGGTGGTTCTGGGTAATGCAGTTCAGTACTAGTACTCACATGGCGTCCCCAGTGGTACGGAGTCAGGGTGGTACTGGCTGCGTATAGCTGCTACCAGGCTGTTTCCTGGTCTGGTCACCAGAGACCCTCCGCGACTCATCGACACGTCGGACGCCTGGGACACAACACAAACATCACCATGAACACTGGGACACAACACAAACATCACCATGAACACTGGGACACAACACACACATCACCATGAACACTGATAGACCACACAGGACTTTGTCTGCATTCCAAATTGCGTTCTTCCATACTACTGTATATAGTATGCCAAAAATTGAAGTAGTATGTCCCCAATACATAGTATCCCACATGCAGTATGTACCAGGTACCAGGATGTCCTACTACATACAGTCGTATTTTGCAGTATGCAAGCCAGCACACTTTTCTGGCTATTCTGACCCAAATCATGTGTCACATGTTTGAGTCGCGCTGGAGGTGTTTTGATGAATCTCAGCTGTGGACGAGTGTCGCTTCATGAAGAGCGGCGGAAGTGGTCAAATTTCAAGGCGCAATGTTATGACAAGGTAGTATGTCCCAACTGGAAGCGTACTGCTTGCAATTTATTTTCTAGGGGCAGCTGTAGTACGTACTGGTAGTAAAAAGTAGAAGTATGCTGTCATAGAAATTGTAGTTTCACCACTTCCTTTGTAATTCACCATCTCCCTCAACCTTTCTCATAGCTGTGCTAACCTAATTCATGACAGGATGACCTCCAGGAGGTCAACACACCTAGACGTTGTCTACTTCAGAATAACCATCCTTTGTCCCTTTGTCCCTTCAAGAAATTACCGCCTTTTCTCATGTCACGTGTCTGTATTCTCAACCACTGTTGATGACGCCTGCCATTTAATATGACGTGTACAATGCATTAGCCAATCACATCCTGGAAGCGCCATACCTGTGTAATGCTTGAATATAAGGCTGCGCAAGACCAGGCTGCGGCACTTCACTTGGATAGACCACTCACGTGGGTTGTCCTGAAGTCCTTGCGCTCGTATGTTGTATGTATGTAAACCAGATTTAACCTGTTTGAGCGAATCTTGGCAAATCCTTTTTGACTAGATCAGTTAAAAATCCATTACAGTTGGCAACGCGGATGAAAAAAGGGAGAACTGCCTGTGTTGCTTCGGGATCTGAGTGGGTATTTGGAAAAACAATTTTCTCTCTTGCACCAGAGCGCAAGATGAGATTATTTCCCCAGTTCTTTCACTGGCTTCCTGAACTCACAGGTACATTTTGAACGAACCCTCTTATGGTTTTGAGTTGTATTTGCCTTGTTTTCATTTCGGATTGTGTTGTTGGTCTGGCGTATTGTTGAAAACAAACCCCCCGGGGGGGAGTAGGTGGTGGCAATCTAAGGCGTTGTTTTAACAATAGCGATGTATGATTGGTGATATTGTATTGTTCTTTGACTTCGTCCTTGTTTCGTTACTAGGGGTTTTGTCTTTCAGAAGAAGTGTGATTTTGGTCTTGTGACTCATTTGCTCCCTTGCAGTTGATGTACAGTTTAGATTGTTTATCGGCTGTAGTTTAGAACGGTTGAGTTGGTTTGGAGTCAATGTGCCAAAGTTAGCACAGAAACGGACTTCCCCTTTGGCCGGTCGCGGCTGTAATTCAAATCGCATGCAGTTGGGTGTTTCTCAATGGAGGTAGCTACTGGGAGTGATTTGGTGTTTCCAATCCGCGTTTCTGGGAGAAGCGTCCTTACCCATTTTTGTCCCGGGTGGTTGGCTGTAGCTAGGAGCTACTAAAGTGTTTCCAAGCAGATAGTTGGTGTTTCCAACCAGGCGGCTGGTGTTTCCAGACAGGCATATGCTTTTTGTTTAACGTACGTTTTTGGTTGTCCTTTGAGTTTTCGTGTCCCTACACAGGGTGTTCGTGGGTTTGTCTTTTACTGTTTGAGCTCGGTTTTGTCCTGTATGTGTTGTTAAGAGCGCCTAGTATCGAGGAAGGTATTGTTTACATTTTCGACACTGTTTCGACTGCCATAAATCGTAACTGCTAGGTTTCCGGTAGCTGGTCGTCTGGGAGACAAAGGAAACAACAACAACACTCCGCTCTCCCGTGATCCGCCATTGAGCCAGAGGGAGAACAATGGACCGGATGCTGGCTGAGTTACGTAGGTGTTTAATGTGTCTTTGTTTCTTTCGAAATTGTATTATTTTATTCTATTTCCTACTGTGCGTTTGAGTTTTGAGCTTTTCATTGCTATTTTGGATTGTATTCTTGTGCATTATGGGTTCCGCTACTAGCTCACCGCTTGATATCGTCAATTTGTCTGGTCCAGCTAAAATTGTTGCCCTAAAGTATTCTGATAGTGCCTGTTGACAGATTCCGCTATGGAATAAGCATAGCAGTTTTCCGTCTCCATCTGGTATGCTTAGCGTTAAAGCCTTGGCCAACGTTAGGGCTCAACTAGAAGCGTTTGAGAAAACTAAGGTGGGGAGGAAAAGTGGTAATGCTATCGATTGGGCTGCGTTTAAAATTTGGGCGTCAGTAGCGCGGGAAGGGTTTTTGAGGTCTATTGTTCTTCCCCCTTTCACTGCTCCCGCCATTATTAGGCATGTCCCTTCTCTCTCTGCCGTATCCCCTCCCAGTATTGCCTCTGCGCCAACCGATCCTTCTTCCCCGCCCATGCAGGCGCCTCCGCAATACGAATAAAGCGCGCCCCTTTCTCCCGACCGACCTGTAATTCCAGGTCCACACTCTTCTCCCGTCCATACTATCGCATCTTCTACGAGATATTACACTAAACAAGAACAGATAAAGAAGGAAGAATTGGCTAGAGCCATATCTGAGGCTAAGTTTAATTTGGAACAACTGCAACCGGCTAGCGATAGTCTGGAGGGACTGCAAATTCAAGCTCCACTGATAGGCTGCCCAAATCCTATTCCTCGCCCTTCTCAAGTAGATGATGCAGCTGGCTACGCGGCCTGGACTCCAGAGATTAGGGTTTATAGACCGTGGCGTTCTGATGAACTGCATGATGTAGCTTAAACCTTGCCCGATCCAACCAAAGACATTAACGAGTTCGAGAATCTTTTTAACAATTTAGTTCGAATGTATGAGCCTCACGTGGAGGAAATCGCCATGATCATGCGACAAGTACTTGGGTTAAAATGGGTGGATAAAAGATCCGTTTGATATAAGGTTGCCTTTTTTTATGCCGATTTTACTGGCCAAAACGCTGCACTGTTGAACAGAATCAAAACTCGCTTCCCTAAGAAAATGGACTGGGACCGTATCACATATTGTAAACAACGAATTGATGTTTTGAGTTTTGATGTTTTGAGTTTGAGATTTGAAACTTTTTGGGAACAGTTGGAATTAACTTTTGCCGCATAAAGTGGCATGGACAAAGCGAATGCTGACTACAAAAAGATCTTGAACCAACAGCTAATGAATAAAACTCTTTCTTCTTTGTCCGACCAAGTTAGGTAGACGTGCCACACCTGGGAGTCAACTTCTCTCGAGGAAGTTGTTGACCATTTCCGCAATGTGGAGCGTCTTCGTGATCATATTGAAAAGAGGGAGTTGAAAGAAATGAAGCTAGGTGCAGCCAGATTACAAGCTGCTCAGGTGAGACAGCTGGAAGACAGAAATTATGATGCATGTTTTCATTGTGGTGAACCGGATCACTGGATTAGAGAATGTCACAGTTACCGCAGGCAAAATGAGAGGGAGAATCCTGCAACCTGGGTTTCGGCGCCACCTGCTGGAATGAACAACCCACAACAACAGTCATGACTAGGCCAAGAACAGGCAGAGAGTCTAGCTGAGGGACAGTTAGATAGTACAGCTGTGCAGGATGAAGAGAAGGTTGTTTATATTTGTCAATACCTTCATCTGCATACAGCACTGCCTAACAACCCAATTATATATTTTTTATGTTTGTTAAATATCTCATGGTTATAGTTTTCAGGTGCACATTCATCAGTTTGGAGTGTTTTCGGAGTGTTTTTTTTTTTACAGACAACTGTCGTTCCGGGAGTGACGGATGAATGCCGAACCTGTCAGAACCAGGAGACAGGCACGGGACCGGAGGTGGAGATGGAGGTTACCGGCCTGCTTCCCTACAGATGGGCGACACCTGTGGTTCGTGGGATGCAGGGCCAATGCCATGTCACCTGACTCACCGTGGGCGACAGATAAGTAGGACATAGGGAAGATTGTCAAACCCAAGAGACCATTTCGTCCGAAGCGTGCCCAATACTCTGTCCTCAAATGCAGAAGAGGGAAGTTTTAGATAATTAATATTTTGTTAATTGTAAATGAAGCGAGTTCATTTTAGTGTTATTTTATTTGAGTAATGCATTTTTTCCCCCATCTCTGTTTCACCCTCAATGAGTTTTGGTTCGTGATTTGCATGTGGAAAGAAAATAATCAATTTTTTGTTAAATTTTTAATAATAAAATTCTCAGGACTTTTTACTCTGCTCCACCTAGTGGAGAGATTACTTCCTTTCCACATGTATAGCATAGCTGAATGTTTACACTTTGTGTTTGGATTTTATATTTGATTTCTATATTTTTATGTGCCTGCTTAGGCACAAACCGGGGAATTGTCATAGAAATTGTAGTTTCACCACTTCCTTTGTAATTCACCACCTCCCTCAACCTTTCACATAGCTATGCTAACCTAATTCATGACAGGATGACCTCCAGGAGGTCAACACACCTAGACATTGTCTACTCCAGAATAACCATCCTTAGTCCCTTCAAGAAATTACCGCCTTTTCTCATGTCACGTGTCTGTATTCTCGACGACTGTTGATGACGCCTGCCATTTAATATGACGTGTACAATGCGTTAGCCAATCACATCCTGGAAGCGCCATACCTGTGAATTGCTTGAATATAAGGCCGCGCAAGACCAGGCTGCGGCACTTCACTTGGATAGACCACTCACGTGGGTTGTCCTGAAGGCCTTGCGCTCGTATGTTTTCTCAATAAACCAGACTTAACCTGTTTGAGCGAATCTTGGCAAATCCTTTTTGACTAGATCAGTAAAAAATCCATTACAATGCGATTCGGAACGCAACCTTGGTTGGAACATCATCCTCAACCGAGCACCTGGAAGATCAGTGTCTTTTAAGAGCAGGTGCTGCTACTGACCCCCCCGCCCCCCCCTGTGTGTTTGTGTGTGTGTGTGTGTGTGTGTGTGTGCGTGTGTGTGTGTGTGTGTGTGTGTGTGTGTGTGTGTGCATGTACTGATGTGACCTCCCCGGCACTGTAGCTGCGTAGTCTCTGCAGGTGTCTGTTGGCCAGGTGGCTGGGCAGACGGCCGTCCTGCAGGGGGATCCTGGGGTCGATGAAGGTCGTCGCACGGCTGTTGTGGTCAACAAAGAACGACTGGAGGAAAAATAGGGGAAGACAACCACTAGAGAGAGCTGAGTAAAGCACTCAGACTGAGTGTCTCACCATACTAAATTAGGTGTGTGAGGTTATAGCAGCTGTGTGTGAGGTTATAGCAGATTTATGCCAGGTTATAGCAGATGTGTGTCAGGTGATAGCAGGTGTGTGTTGGGTTATAGATAAGATAGAGATAGATACTTTATTTATCCCCCTAGGGGGGAATTTGGCATTTCAGCAGTGGAATTACACTATGACACTAGATGCAGAGTAGTAGCATAAAAAAGAGGAAGAACAGGGACAGGTGTGTGTCAGGTTATCACATAACAGGTGTGTGTGTCAGGTTATAACAGGTGTGTGTCAGGTTATAGCAGTGTTGTAACTCCTACCTTCCCCTGAGGGTCAGTCTTGATCTCCCAGCCTCTGGGAAGCTCCTGCTGGGTGTCAGAGAACTTGTTGAGGAAGAACACCAGGTCACGGTTGTGTTGGTAACGCTCAAAGTTCCTGGCGTCACGACGCATCTTCAGGATCATGTGCTTCAGACAGGTGCTGTTGGTGAACATCCTGTATGCTCCCTGAGGCGGGTGGAGGGGCAGAGAGAGAGAAAGAGAGAGAGAGAGAGAGAGGGACAGAGAGGAGGAGGACAAGAAGGATATTACATGGTGTGTTTTGTTATCTCTGCCCCAGCGACAGCGCAGGGTGAGAGGTTATGTTTTTGGTGGCGTGTGTTTGTTTGTATGTTAGCGGGATTATGCATTCCAGCCGTGGCGATAACCACAATATCCCCACGCTAAAATGGAATGTTCGCACATCTTTTAATATCAATCCACCTCTTATTATTATCTGTCAGTGTCCAGATCAATTGTTTAAAAGATGTGCTGTAGCACTGTCGTTGCCTGGCAATGTTCCCTTTTTCAGTGGAAGTATCCGCAAATGATTAACAAATAGTTCCATTAAAATACATTTTAAAGTTCAGAGTCCACTCTGTCCACAGGTCACGTCTCATGTCTGCTCCCACTCCTGTAGCTGCAAGAGAGAGTCTGCAGCGATCAATAACCAGACTCTATTAATGGATCCCCCATCAGAACAAACAAACACCCCCACAGACAGGCCAGAACCACACCCGCTGGGCTCAGCTTGATGTGGTCATGACCGTGAGACAGAATCACACAGGACTGCATGTTTACAAAACAGTTACCTAGAAATAGCCAAGGTGTTCGACCATGTGTGAAGGAGCTACGAGCCGCAGTGAGGTAGCGAGGTGGATATGTGAGCCATAAGGCCCGATGCTCAGCCTGCATCTGGGCTCCATCAGGCTGAACGGACAGTTTGTTTTTGAATTTTTTGTTTGTTTATTTTAGATCTACAGTCTGGGTAGGAGCATGAAAGGAGGAGTGAGAGTCCACCTGACAACACAGGCCATGGAATTAAAAGTGTCTGCACACTGCTCCAACCAACACCAACATTGGATTGGTGTGCTTTGGTTTGTTGGTGACTGTTGACGTCGGTTGCATGGATTTTGCAGCTGAATTTTAAACTTCCAACATTCTAACAGCAACTGCCAACTTTAGAATGTTGGGTGTTGGTTGGCGTTGGTTGTTGTTGGTTAGTGTTAGTTGCAGACCTGCAAACTCCCGAGAGTGAAAAAGGTGACAAGGTCCGAAACCAAGTTATGGTAGGGGGGTCCGGGGGCATCCTCCCCCGGAATAAATATTTAGTGATTTGAATATGCAAATTACACTTTTTGGAGCATTTTGAAACTAGAATTTCTGTGCGAGTAGATACATGGCTCTTGCGAGGCGCATAGTATATCCATCCCAATTACAACCCCAAATACAATTATGTAGATATCCAGATTCACAGTTGAAACATTTTAATCAGAATTCCAATGTTTCTTTTTCCCTAAAAAGACAGAACAAATATCTCATAAAAAGTTGGTTATTTACTTAAGCAACCAAACAATTACTTTTTTTACACTTTATTCTCCCTGTTGCCTCTCAAAAAAAGACAACCAACCTCCATTGCCTGAAATGCAGGAAAGAATGAGACAGGGAGACATGATAGCTAGGGATGCTCCGATCGGAATTTTTTGGGCCAATACCGATCACCGATTATTTTCCTCAGGATCAGCCGATACCGTGAAAGATTTATTAAAAAAAACACACATAAAAAGCGACTTCTCCGCTTAGAATGGTCTTACCCATATTATTGTATCGATATGATGACACTGTCTTTGCTTGCATAGATTTAGATTAAGGTTGCCCATTATTATCACCTATTAACTCATAAATAGGCCCTTCAAATATTATTCTGTATATATCAGATTCAGTAGACTTCATACTTAAGTATGCAGTATACCATTCGGACCAATGCCAATTGAGTACAAAAAAGTTGATTTGTTTTCCCTTACTTTTATTTTGAAAGTCCTTGAAAGAACGCTACCGGTAGGCCTAAGTTTAATTTCACACCGCTTGAGTGGCAACTGGTAGTGTGCTGTGTCCTGATTTTAAACTGCAAAAATGCACAAAAAAATACTAAAATTTCACGTGTGCGAAACGGTTGCATGACGCCCCTGAAGAACCCAATATGAAAAACATGCAGAAGAATAGATCTTTAACGCTGTCCGTCCATGGTGAAGACGGACAGGAGCACTTGGTTGGCCCCCGGGCGCGTCCCCTGCTGCCTACGTCTGCTCCCGGCTGCCCTTGGAGGAAGGACGTCGGGATAGGTTAAGCGCAGAGAAAAATGTCATCTCCACATCTGTGCTGTATGATAAATAAAGATTCTATTCTATCAGAAGTCGCAATTCCATTCCACCTACAATTGCGCAAAACCTAAATATCGCAATAAAAAATTGATAATGGAAACACCTAAATTTCTAAAAACCTCTCAAATTTCGATAAAACGTTTTTACACTCTCATGAGGTGGTTTTTCAGCAGTTTCGATATAGAAGTATATCGCAAAAGCGTAATGGAAACACTTTTTTCGAATTGAGGCAGGAGAAGAAGAGGTAGGGGTCACGTGATTTGCTCGCTTAAAAAAATTACGCGATATGCCTCTGGAGCAAGTGGAAGACCATAAAGCAATGATACTTAGCTGGGAAACGTTAGCTGTTTAAGAGCGGAGCCGAGGGGAAAGCTAAAATAAAGTTAAAATATTACAACGGTTTGTTTACTTAATACATACACGGTTTACTTCCTGGTTGTGCTTTGCGTGAATTGTGTGGCGTTGCAAGACTAGACTACGAGAATTACGGCTCTTGCATAAAAAACACCTTTAAATGGAAACACC
Organism: Borostomias antarcticus; assembly: GCF_949987555.1. Classification (NCBI taxonomy): domain Eukaryota; kingdom Metazoa; phylum Chordata; class Actinopteri; order Stomiiformes; family Stomiidae; genus Borostomias; species Borostomias antarcticus. Next base: position 16,404,287 of record NC_140242.1, read on the forward strand.
TGCAAGTCGCAATTGTACTTTGTCGAAACTTTCGAAATATCGCTTTTATTTTGCGAAAAATTGTAATGGAAACGCAGCTAGAGAGACTGACTGACTGACTGACTGACTGACTGACTGACTGACTGACTGACTGACTGACTGACTGACTGACTGACTGACTGACTGGCTGGCTGACTGACTGACTGGCTGACTGGCTGACTGGGCCAGGGAACAAATTACTGGTTATTTCTGGAACTTTCCCTCTCACTCTGGGAGGTTGCAGAATAACTATGCAGCTATTATTGTGATGAGAGAAACACAGCGTGGGGCCTTGTAGTGTTTTTTGTTGTGTAATTGTTTTCTGTGACTTTTATTTTGGAATTACTTGAACGAAAGCTACCGGACATAAGTTTAGTTTCTGCTTGAGGGGCAACTAATAGTGTCCTCTATCCTAATTTTAAACCGAAAAAATATCCAAACTATAGTTGATCAGAGATTTGGTTGACAAGTGATTAGCAGCAGTAGCTTTGGATATATTGGGCTGTATGAAAAAACACTGTATGAGGAGATCCTGGGAGAAAACTCGCTGTTGACATGACGTTATTCAACTGGAGATAAAGCAACGTTACATCCAACAGGATCTGTATTTATACCCTTGTCTGCTGTGGTTAGTCACTATTTCACATTCTGAATTGAATTGACCCACTACTCTATAACATTTAGCTTGTAGCATCCAAGTTTGCACTTATATCTATGCCAAGCTAACCAGTTAGTTAACTGGTTTATTCTAGCCTGAACATCAAACGCAGTCATTCTCCCCTCACCCCCCCCTTTTTGGAAAACTCCCCGGATCTGCGACTAGGCGACTAGTTTGCAGGTATGTAGTTGGAATTGGTTGGGGTGGTGTGCAGACACCTTAAGAGAGGGAGCACAGTGACCAGTGTCTGTATCCTGGAACTCACGTAGTTGGCGTGCAGGACGGTGAAGAACTCTGGGTGTGTGATGAACCTGACGGCGGGAGACTGGAGCAGAAGGGTGATCTTCTGGTTGGTGATGGGGGACAACGGCCCCTCCCTCCTGGGCTCTGGACAGAGACGGGACAGCACAGCGGTCAGCAATATGGACCCTCATCACACACACACAGATGTGTATGTGTGTGCGGGGGGGTACCAACCGGTGGCCTGAGGAGAGGAGTCTGTCTCTGTCTCTGTGCTGGCGCTCCTCTCCAGCCTACGACTCCCACAATCATCCTCTGTCGACAGCCTACGGCTCCCACAATCCTCCTCTGTCGCCATCGTCCTCTGGATGTTCTGGTACCTGCACAGGACGTGACATCATCACAGTATACCAGAAAGCCAGAGGAGCGTCTCTGAGCGCCCTCCTGTTCAGACCAGTTCAGACCTGTTCAGAACCTTCCAGCGGAGCTACCCTGAACCTGAGAAAACCTTCCAGGAGGAGGCGCTACCATGAACCTGAGAGAATCTTCCAGGAGGTGGAGCTACCCTGAACCTGAGAGAACCTTCCAGGAGGTGGAGCTACCCTGAACCTGAGAGAACCGTCCAGGAGGTGGAGCTACCCTGAACCTGAGAGAACCTTCCAGGAGGAGGAGCTACCCTGAACCTGAGAAAACCTTCAAGGAGGAGCTACCCTAAAACTAAGAGAACCTTCCAGGAGGAGGAGCTAGCCTGAACCTGAGTCTGTTTGCTCCAGTCTTCTGTGGTACTGTAACTAGAATGCTGTGCAGCACGGAGACTCTCCACTACGACCTCCAGAGTGGGGTGTCTAATGTGATATGTCCTGGTTGGTCAGTGGGCTCTCTGATGGAACAGAATGAGGTCAGCAGAGGGTAAATGAGTGTGTGTGTGTGTGTGTGTGTGTGTGTGTGTGTGTGTGTGTGTGTGTGTGTGTGTGTGTGTCTGTGTGTGTGTGTGTGTGTGTGTGTGATCCTGGAGGTACTGTATGTATCCTGACTCCTGAATCTAATGAGATTCAATTAGACTCATGAACATGTTAACAAGAATCAAGGAGACAGAGTCATAATCGGCCTTATTTAATCAATTAGGAGATTCAGTAGTGTGTGTGTGTGTGTGTGTGTGTGTGAAGCTAGACAGAGTAAGCTCCATCTCTATTCATAAACATCACGATTAGGGAGCTAGTCAAGAGATGGAAGCTACAGTACAGGCTAACTCAGCACTCTCTGTACTGAATATGTATGAGGTTCCGTTTGTTAGCATGTTAGCACAGAGAGGTTATAATAGTTCTCTACAGAGACGAGCGGCTGTCTGCTGACGGGGGGAAGTTAGCAGCTGACACAGGGTGACACTAGGGACAGCAGCTGACTGGGAGCACATCAGGGCACGGGATAGTGTCGGCCATTACACATGAGGTCATGAAGAAGGTGATATGATGAGTCAGCAGGACCCGGGTTAGGGTTAGTCCAACATGGCCCAGTAACATGGCTGAGTCACTGTCATCAGATATAGAGGCGAAATACTGAAGTTCTGATGACTGTAAATGGTATCTACTGTATCTGTTGTGTATCCCGGTAGACAAACATACTCCTGGAGCTTGCTCGATCGCCTTGTTGAGAGGGGTCAGGGAAGAATTTTTACAGCTCACTTATCTGGCCCCCGGGTGATTACTGTTTTTTTGCTTCCCTCTGGAATATGTAGAGAGTGGGTCGTATGCCCACCTCCCTTGTTCTCTGTAAAGCGCATTGTGTTGCCTCTGGGTATGAAATGTGCTATACAAATAAAGCTTTGATTGATTGATTGATATGGAGGCTGCAATTCCGTACTTGTCCACCCGATGGCAAAACAACACTACCGTCAAAGTGTCTCAGCACCAACAGCAGCATTGCTGGGCTCCCCTGTCCTCTCTTTCAGCCCTCTCCCTGTTTAACGCACATTTATATTATCAAATATCTCCTTCCCTCCATTCATCCATCCCTTCATCCCTCCCTCCCTCTCTCCTTCCATCCCTCCCGTCCTCCATCCCCTCACCTGCGATTGAGCTGCTCCATCTGGTGGGTTGAGCTGGAGCGTTGGAGGCGGGGGCAGTGGGGGGCGTGTGTGGGCCTCTGCCAGGTGGTGGTGCGGTTGACGTGGTCCACATAGAACACCCGTCCGTGGCTGTCGATCCTGGCCTCCCACTCTGCCGGCACAGGAAGTCAGCACAGGAGGGGAACCAACATCAGGCAATCACAGGGCTCAGACTGGGTCTCCACATTCAGACAGAGGAGGAGTTCATACAGACACAAGGAGGTTCAGAGTGGGGGACTGTGATGGGAACCCAAGCGGCCAGTCAGGGGTGTAGGAGAGGGACACAGCAGTTGTTATTGTTAAACTGCGACCACATGGTGACTGTGAAAGTGGGAGGGCAGTCTCTGAGTGAATGCTCTATCAACACGACTACTCTATCAACACGACTACTCTGTCGACACACAACGACTCTATCAACATGACTACTCTATAAATACACAACTACTCTATCAACACCCGACTACTCTGTCAACACGACTACACTGTCAACACACGAATACTCTTATCAACATGACTACTTTGTCGACATGACTACTCTATCAACATGACTACTCTATCAACACATGACTACTCTGTCAACATGACTACTCTTTCAACACGACTACTCTATCAACACATGACTACTCTATGAACACGACTACTCTGTCAACACGACTACTCTATCAACACATGACTACTCTGTCAACACGACTACACTGTCAACACACGAATACTCTATCAACATGACTACTTTGTCAACATGACTACTCTATCAACATGACTACTCTATCAACACATGACTACTCTGTCAACATGACTACTCTTTCAACACGACTACTCTATCAACACATGACTACTCTATGAACACGACTACTCTGTCAACACGACTACTCTATCAACACATGACTACTCTGTCAACACGACTACTCTATTAAAAGACGACTACTCTATCAACACACGACTACTCTATCAAAACACGACTACTCTATCAACACACGACTACTCTGTCAACACACGACTATTCTGTCAACACACAACTGAAATCACAGGGCTGATTCTATTCCCGGCTCTCCCCTCTCCTCTACCACTTATCTAACCCACTTCTCTGCATCCTCTCTCTCCTTCCCTCCTCCTCTCTATCTTTCTCTCTCTCACTGCCAATCCCTGCCAGTCTCAGAGCTGCAGCGGGGTTTCTGGTAGGAAACACAGGATTCCCCCAGGGATTATCTACCTTCTGCAGCCTGTCACACACACACACACACACGCACACACACACAGCCTGGCTCAGCTTATACATCCTGTTTACAGTATATGGATAATAGCCCTAGTAATGCAGTGTCTGTGTGTGCGTGCGCATGTGTGAGAGCCTTCGTTCTTTACATGAAATACTGTTTATTCGATAATAGCACACCGTATCCATCTATTGAAAACACCACTTCCCAGCATCCTATCCGCTTCCCGGCTTATCCTCCTGACCAGGAGGCCGTATTCACTGGCACTGCAGGATGGTACCCAATCAAAAGCTGTCGACCCTCTCCCCCCCGCCAGGCCGGTCCAGCCCAGCCCAGCCCCTCCCTGCTGAGAGAGATTTTGGGTGGGGGGGTGGTGTCTATTTTTAGCGGTTTGAGCATCTGCCTGTCCTATAGTGCCCCCCCCCCCCCCCCCCACCCCAGCAGGGCTGCGGTGACATTGAGCCAAGTCCCAACATCAATACTGCAGAGCTCAGATACCCGCACACAGAAACAGCAGGGATTTCTGCTACAAAGGAAAAAACAGAGGACAGAGAAAACTAGACTGAAACACACTAAGAAAATAATCTATAAAAAAAAAAGTGTCTCGTGAAGACGGAGCCACGGTTGGCGTGACAGCAACTGAAGGCGTGACAGCTACATTTCACTGTGACGGTACACCGTCCATTGCATGTGACAAATAAAAGGAATCTTGAATCTTGACGGTATGACATCAGCACACCCGGCATGTTTTTTTGGCAGGACTGGTAGTTCTGTTGTCTAGGCAACAATTCGATTCCATAGGAGGGCCTATGGACGGCCTGATGCTATATTAACAATGATGATGAGTGATGGGGGTGGGCGGGTGTTACGGTGTGTGATGATGTGTGAGATGATCTTAACCGGCCCTCCAGAGAGGGGTTATTAGGGGTCTAATATCTATTACTGTAGGTTCAACACATGCACCACAAGGGTTAATGCAGCACTAGACTAGCCTCGCTCCTCATCTCTCTCTCTCTCTCTCTCTCTCTCTCTCTCCTCACGACAGCACCAGGAGAAGGGAAGCATGGATGGATGTATGGATATAAACGGACAGATGGAGAGACAGATAGAGACTGACATTCCATGTCAGTCTCTCTTCACTCAACTGTGTGAAGAGCGACTGACATTCCACATGTGAGTGATAAAAGTATAGCTTTGTGCACATGGGAGGCACACACACACACACACAGTTGTCCACAGTAAGAGAACGAGGTGGTCTTACTTGGAGGTAAGGGCTTGTCAACGGCAGGGTAATGGTTGTGTTCGGGTCGTAGGACCGGAGCGTGGCTGACTGGAGTGTGACAGCATGGCGAGGAGGCGGAGCTAGCGCCTACAGAGAAACACAGAGGGGGGGAAGGGGAAGGCGGCGGGGGGGGGGGGGGGGGACAACGACATGTCTAAATAGTCTAGGATTGCTCCCTCTCCTCTGTCTCTGTGACCTCTCCTTCACACACGCCAGTCGGCAGACACAGGGAGCGTGAAAGCGACATGAGTTAGATGACCATCGTGACCTCGCTTCCACCCCTCCGCTTCACTCTAACGCCATGGCAGGGGGAGGGGACAGGACACGCAGGAAGGAGAGTGCTTCAGAGTATTGAGACGCTACTCAGGGAATTTATAAATGGAAAATGGAGGTTTGGTGAGAGTAAAAGTAGGAATCCTTTTACTGACACGATCCGTATATTAGATACAGATCTATACCAGATACATGACATGCATGAGGGGAGGAAGGAGTCTCTTTCCACTATAAACCTGGCTTAGCAGCTCGATAAGTGAGACTAGGGCAGAAACATGAGCTTCCACTGCTTCTTCTCTCCAGGGTTGAAGATGTTCTGTTGTTTGCTGCTCCGTGAGGCTGCTTAGGGAGAAGAAGAGGTACACAACACTGACTGCCTGGCTGACTGACGGACAGAGAGACTGACTGACTGACTGACTGACTGACTGACTGACTGACTAACTGGCTGACTGACTGACTGACTGACTGACCTGACTGACTGAGAGATTGACAGAATGGCTGATTGACTGGCAGAGACTGAGTGAGTGAGTGAGTGAGTGAGTGAGTGAGTGAGTGAGTGAGTGAGTGAGTGAGTGAGTGAGTGAGTGAGTGAGTGAGTGAGTGAGTGAGTGGCTGACTGGCTGACTAACTGGCTGAGAGACTGACTGACTGACTGACTGACTGACTGACTGACTGACTGACTGACTGACTGGCTGACTGGCTGACTGACTGACTGACTGGCTGACTAACTGGCTGACTGACTGGCTGACTGGGCCAGGGACCAACTTACTGGTTATTTCTGGAACCTTCCATCTCACTCTGGGAGGTTGCAGAGTAACTATGCAGCTATTATTGTGATGAGCGAAACACACCGTGGGGCTTTGTGTGTGTGTGTGTGTGTGTCCTTAATCACTATTGTCCTCTTTATTTACGGCTGGGAGCTGTGCTGTGCATTGCACCCGGAGTACCTGACTGTGGTTCAGGGTAAACAGGGTAAACTCTGTGCTCCATTCAAAGGGCCTGACACAGTTACTGTCATCTTCAGAGAGCCATCACACGACATCCCATAATAATCACACTCTCTGCAACAACTGCGTTACCCAGGCAACGCCTCGTTCCTCAGCTGTTCTAGTAAGGCAGTGCTTTGAATTGAGACAGATACGGAGGGAGGGGAGGTTCTGAAAGCGAGGGAGCTCTGGAAGAGGCAGGTGGGGACGGCGGTTGGGTGACCTACATTCATCCGACTGCTAATGTGAGTCAACGCGTTGAGAAGGAGCAGCTCTGAGCTGACGGGAAGCGAGGCTTGTCACAAAAATATCTCAAGCTCTGAAACGAGAGTCAGCCCAGAGGACTGGACTCAAAGCCCGCCTCAGGGTCTGCTCAGGGCCTTGGTTGGCCCCTAATGAGTTTGTTGACCGTATTGTTTGTGTGACCCCCTACACACACGGCGTTGACCTCCCTCCGCTGAGGTCACCGTCACCTTTGACCTCAAGGCTGGTGGACAGGATGTGCTTGTTGTTCAAGCCAGATCACACAGCGGACCCGGTAAACGCTCACAACAAACAAACAAACACACACACACCACACACACACACACACACACACACACACACAGTAGGGGCCAGAGGTTCCCATCTACCCCCTGCCAGCCTACAAATGTGAAAGGTCGTGGTGTGAGTCGAGTGTGAACGCTGCTCTGTGGTTCCAGGTTGACTGGAAACCAGGTCAGCCGGGGGGAATAGACCTTTCCTATTCAGACAGCAAGTTCCGCGCCCTTTAGTTATTGTTGCTATGCCCCACAAGCAAGTTAATAACATGTCCATTGAACAGCACATATCTGAGGATTCTTTCAAGGATTCCTGACAATATTGCTGTATGTTATTTGCCAAATGCCACTACTAAAGGGCTGAACAATTTTACACAAGGATACAGTATATCCATGAGATTTGGATTTCGGACAGAGCAGGTGACAACATGCGAGTTGATGCTAGGTGTTGGCAATCTATGCAGAAGACGTCTCACAAACTCCAGATTGAAATTCATCAGGACAAAATCGAGGAGTCTTACTGCACATGTAAAGCAGGGTGAGTAAGTTAGTGGCATCCATTCTTAGAAAATAAGCCTGTGAGAATGATCTGTTAATTATAAGATGCAGGTTAATGAGCTACTGTATATCAAGCACCTAAAGTTACTACTGTAGCTTTTTGTGTCGGCGCTGCTGTAAATTGATATGTGGAGGGAGGTGTGGAGTATCGTACATCTTATTTTCTTATAACATTATGGTACAGCAGCCTGCAGGCCGGTTTTGTAGGCCTATGTTTTAAGAACCATTTTCTTCAAACTAATGTCTAAATCTATGAACACAACGCGGGACAAGCTTTGTTTGTGGGACATCAGAGGCGTGGTCTTAAGAAATCAAGCAATCTTATTGGTTATTATTCTCTGCGTGATTGAAAGGTCTATTAGAGCGACACGGAGGGCTACCAGCCATCTCACTGTCTAGGGGGGGAAGGGACACCTGTCACTACATTACACGCTAGCCAGGCTGGTTAATGACCTGACAGCCATTATCATACATATACAGGTGTTACCAATGTATGGTGGGATACTTCTGCTTGACCAGTATCATATTTGGTGTCACATAGAGCCTGTTTAAAATGTGCTTTGGTCGATCAGATCATAAGTGGACAGTGAGACACATCATTGTTTACACCTGTGTCTATCATGCGTCTCCAAATGTGTCCAGTTGTGTTCATATAGTAACCATACTCCCTCACTCCTGCCTGCGTGCGTATCGCACAGCTGTTCCATGTAAACAAATTAATAATCAGTCGGTGTGACTTCGAGCAGATTAAAAAAATAATAATAATAATAATATGTGCATGAAAGCAACTAAAGATGTGGGTTGACAGAGTTTGAAGAACTAATACATAATAGGACTATTCCAACTGTTTCCATTGATAGGACAAAATCATTTGCAACTTGCAAAAGAGCGCAGGATAAGGCAAAAAAGGAGAAATATTCTCCTGCATTGATGACGTGTTTTCCTGTTACTGTACATCTTTGTCTGGGAGCATCAGGATGCATTAGCGTTTAGACTACTATAGATATGTGGTCCAATGTGTCCCAGACCACCTCGACAAGTGGTTTGAGTAAACGTTTAACAATGCATTTTGGTGGGTGTTTACACTTGTATTTAGCACTGTCCACTTGTGATCTGATCATCCAAAATGCTCTAAAACCAAGTCTGAACAGGGTCATAGACTTGACTGATCAGTGATAAAAGTCCATGAACACAGAACCCTTTCACAGCTCAGTCACTCATGTTCCTCCAGTGTTAAGGAGCCTCTCACCTATTCCAGTCCTGTCACTGGGTCCTGGTACGGCCTCTCCGTTCTCTCCCCTCCTCTCCTCCGTCTCATCCCTCCATCTCTCCCCCCTCTCTCCTCCTGGCTCGCGGCTCTCCGGGCTCTGCAGGGAGTCCGTCACCGACTCGAAGGCGCTGTTCTCCTCCTCCTCCTCCTCGTCCTGCGAGGAGAAGACGGTGCTCTCGGACATGCGCGTGCTGTCCACCGACGACATCCGGGTGTGGCTGCAGAAACGCCGGCGCCCCTCGTACCCAGAGTTGCTGTAGCAGGAGGTGCTGTAGCAGGAGGTGCTGTAGCAGGAGGTGCTGTAGCAGGAGTTGTCGCAGAGCTCACACTCGCTCTCTCCCGCAGGTCTGGAGGTGCTGCCCCCCCCCTCAAGCTGGCCTCCGCACCCCCCCTCCCCCACAAGCAGCTGGTTGAGGTCAGACAGCCGCTCGATGGACAGACTCCTGGGGAGAGTCCTTCTACAGCAGGGGCCCGGACACTCCCTTACCTGGGGACAGGAGAGAGAGAGAGAGAGAGAGAGAGAAGTGAGAGAGAAGAGAAGATAGAATAGAGAGAGAATATAGGAGAGAGAGAGGAGAGAGACATTACTTTACATTTGTCATTTAGCTGATGCTTTTATCTAGAGAGAGAGAGAGAGAGGTGAGATGAGAGAGGAGAGAAGATAGAATAGAGGATAATAGATAGTCAAATTGGAAAGTCTGCACACCTCTTTCACCTTCTCCACTTTTTATTACGTTACAGACTTATTCTACAATATATTGAATTCATTTTTTGCCTCAAACATCTACACACAATATATACTAATGATGAAGTAAAAACAGGTTTTTAGAAAATATGCAATTTTATTTTATTAACAAAATTAGGTTATTTAGGTGTTACAGTACATATCTGTACACACCCTCAGCCTAATACTTGGTTGATTAACCTTTGTCAGAGATTACAGCTTCAAGGCGTCTTGGGAAAATAGCTATGAGCTTGGCAAACTTGTTTCTAGAGATTTTGCCCATTCTTCTTGGCATATCCTTGCAAGATCCGTCAGGTTAGATGGGGCGCGTTGGAACACAGCCATTTTTAGCTCTTTCCACAGATGTTCAATTGGATTCAGGTCTGGGCTCTGGCTGGGCCATCAAGGACATTCACAGACTTTCTCCAAAGCCACTCCTTTGTTATCTTGGCTGTGTGCTTAGGGTCGTTGTCATGTTGGAAGGTAAACCTTCGCCCCAGAGGGCTCTGGAGCAGGTTGTCTTAAAGGAGGTGTACTTAGCTGCATTCGTCTTTCCCTCTATCAGGACTAGCCGCCCCGTTCCCTCTGCTGAAAGACATCCTGACATCATGATGCTGCCACAACCATGCTTCACTGTAGGGATGGTATTAGCCTGGTGATGAGAGGTGCCTGGATTCCTCCAGATGTGATGCTTGGTATTCAGGCCAAAAAGTTCAATTTCGGTGTCATCAGACCAGAGAATGTTGATTCTCATGGTTTGAGAGTCCTCTAGGTGCCTTTTGGCAAACTCCAAGTGAGCTATTATGTGCCTTTTACAAAGAAATGGCTTCAGTCTGGCCATTCTACCATAAATACCTGATTGGTGGAGTGCCGTCTGGATGGTTGATCTTCTGAAAGGTTCTCCCATCTCTACAAGGATACGCTGCTCTGTCCGAGTAACCCTCGGGTTTCTGCTCACCTCCCTGGACAAGGCGTTTTTGAAGTCATGTTTGGCTCCTCTGGTTCACTTCCTTTTTTTGTTCACCCTTCTCTCATCTCCTCCTCAGATGTCCTGCCTGTGTGATACCCCGCCCTAATGTTGTTCACCTGTGTCTCGTTGTCTTCCCTCTCCTCATGTGTATATATACCACACTTTCCCTCCCTCCTGTGCCAGATTGTCTTTGGCCCAGTCCCAATGTCCACCCTTACGGACTCACAGATTTTGAGGCGTGTTCACGCTAAGTGGGTTAGGGCTGTCCCATTGTCAAATCATCAAGTGCATGAGGGCTCTCTGGCACACATTTTGAGCCCTTTATGCCCCCTTACCGTAAGTCTGCACTTCTGCAGACTTTGCCTAAGAGAATTACCCACAGTTCATATCGTTGTGACATGAAACACGGGTTTACCTGAAGAGCGGCCAATAAACAAGCACGGACGGATCAACCAACCCTAATGTTCACGTACAAAACAAAATATGTTTTCATGTTTTCAGCTGGACTTGCTTATCTGCACAAGTAGCTTTATAATTATTTTGGTTTCATTATTTTTAAGTATGGGTTATTAACCCCATAGGTTTGTATAATGTGATTTGTTTACAAAAATGTAGGCTATGGTTATAAATTACATTGATTTCTGTTGCTCTAAATCATATGATTTCCCAGTTAAAAGCAGTATGACATTAATCACTGATCTCGGTGCTGTGATTGAGATTTCCAACATGAATATGGAAAGAGTTGTGAGGTGCAAAAATGTGTAGTCATTCTTAAGTAAATACTTTTGGGTTCATCACAAACAAGAATCACAGGCAGTAATGTAGTTCGCATATGACCACAAAATGAAATGATTTCAACAAGTTGAACAGAAATGTTAAGAAGGGTAACACAAGGAGTTGTGATAATGTAAAGGGGATTTGACTCAGGCCAAAATTAATTTACATGAAGGCCTACAAGAAAAACATGTAAAATTGAAAAATTTATGAAAAGCCCCACACCCACAATAGTAAGCAATATATTTTCACGTCAACGTAATGTGATGTTGCAAGTGCTGTCCCATTCCTTTTTATACAAATTCGAGCCCTTGCAGCCTTTCACACTCAACCCCTTTACGTCAATAAGTCTTTGAGGGCTCAGGGCTTGAGGGTTTAGGGGGGACATTGGGACTGGGCCTATGTCTCCGTGCAAGCCTCCCTGCCGTTCCCTGTTCCCTAGTGTTACCTAGCATTGTTTTTTTGGTTCCTATCTGTTCTACCGGCCTTGTGCCCATCCTGTGTTTTTTGTGGATTACTGTTGTCTGCCTCAAGTAAAGACTTTGAACTTTGACCTTGCCTCTGCCTGGTCCTGTGTCCCACATTTGAGTCACACCACTGTGCCCAGTAGGGTTAAATATTTTTCCCGAAATTTGAATTTTTTTCCTCCCGGGATTTGCGTCTCTCTTTCCCGGTATTCCCGGGAAAAATATTAATGTTTCTCATTTTATGGTGTGGAGCGCACACAGTGCACACAACTCTAATAATTTTGACCTAGAATCTATATTGAGATAAAGTTCACATGCAGAATAGCTTGGACTCTAGAGGCGTGTTTGTGTGCTGTTTGTCATCTAAACGAACGCAGTTTAAATGGCAATAATAATCAGCAGCTTCTACTTCAGTAATGCTCGGATGTAGCCTATGTGATCCGACTGCAGGGAAGCACTAACAGCCGGCCTGGTTATACACAATAAACTTAAGACATTTAATTTGTTAAATTCAGCATGAGGTCGCTGCTCCGAAATGATCACTCAATGCTCAATGTTTACAGAATATTTATTTTGCAGTCATTCGTAGAACAGTTCACCACAAATATCTTAATCTTTTTTATAAAGTGACTGTGACAGCCTTTGCAATTAAATGTCTCGAAAAATAAAAAAAACAGGTTTGCATGGCATCCATAATATGAGAAAAACAGAGGTAGGTCTTTTTATAAAGTACGCCTAACAGTAGCCTGTGAAATTAAATAGGAAAAATAAAATCAGGCCCAAGAGATCATTTCAAGAACAGATCGAAATAGTTGGGTAAATCCTGTCTATAAAAATAAAATCTGGCCTGCGGTAGCCTACGGTATGTCGTGCAGAAAATAGAAATGCACGTCACTACGCACGCACTGTGTGTAGAGATTGCAATAATATCATGCAGCTCATGATGATCATGCCGATGGGTTTTTTGGTCAAATTATTAATTCAAATTATTATTGAAATTGCAATTCCCGTTTTCCAGCTGTTCATTTCCCAAGAAATGAGAAATGGTTCCATGGACGGGTCCCGGAAATACCGGTAGTACCGATTTAACTCTAGTGCCCAGTCCTAACACTTCTTCCATTTATGAATGATGGTATCCACTGTGCCCAGTCCTAACACTTAACTGTGACACAATCCTGTTTCTGAGGTCTGCAGATAATAGACCTTTCCTATTCAGTCGTCAAGTTCCGCCCCCCCATATACTGTTGTTATGGCCCACAAGCTTTGGAGCAAGGTAATAAAATGTCCACTGAACAGCACATACCTGATGATTCTCACAAGGATTCCTGACAATATTGCTGTATGTTATTTGCCAAATGCCACTACTTTGTCTAAGAGAGTTATACAGAAAAGCCTGATCTATTTTACACAAGGATTATATCCATGAGATTTGGATTTCGGACAGAGCAGGTGACAACTACGAGTTCATGCTAGGTGTTGGCGATCTATGCGGAAGGCACAGATGCCTCACAAACTCAATTCATCAGGACAAAATCGAGGAGTCTAACTGCACATGTAAAGCCGGGTGAGTACCTTAGTGGCATCCATTCTTAGAAAATAACTACTAGCTACAGGCTAATTAGCTACTGTACATCAAGCCCCTAACGTTACTACAGTAGCTTTGTAGCTTTTCATGCCGGCGCTGCTGTAAACTGATTGGTGTGGAGGGAGGTGTGGAGTATTGTACAGCTTATTTTCTTAAACATTATGGTACAGCAGCCTGCAGGCCGGTTTTCTGTATGTGAACCATTTCTTCAAATTATGTATAATAATTTAATAATAATATAATAATGTATAATCTATGAACACAATGTGGGACAAGCTTTGTTTGTGGGACAAACTGGACTTACTGGTTATTCTCCGCATGATTGACAGGTCAGAAAGGTCTATTCAGTTGTCCCCATGGCTTGGAGTTTGCTCTGACATGCACTGTCAACTGTGGGACCTTATATAGGCAGGGTTTGGCAATCCCCAATCATGTCTTATCAATTAAACCCCACGTGGACTCCAATTAAGTTGTATAAACATCTCAAAAAGTATCAGGGGAAACAAAATGCACCTCAGATCACTTTTGGGTGTCATATCAAAGGTTGTGCACACTTTTACATTTTCAAATTGCACAAATGTCTAAAAACCTGTTTTCACTTTGTCATGATGGGCTATTTTGTGTACGATTTCGAGACAAAAAATGAACTAAATCTATTGTAGAATAAGTTTGTTATGTAATAAAACGTGGAGAAGGTGAAAGAGGTGTGCAGACCTGACTGTAGCAGGAGAAAGAGAGGAGAGAGATATAAGCTCTGTGCACCAGCTCCACTACTTCCTGAAAGTCACTTGGCATCTTTATTTCCTGTCCTATATGATTGGATTAAGTGATTAATCAGGTGTGCGGCAGCCTATTACATTACATTATTACAAGACTCAGAAATACTCGATTCTGTATTGCTAAGGGCAACACATTATATGTCTATGGAAAACAGTTGAAAGTTGTCTGAAAGTTTGAACATTCTAAACAATGACGGTTTGGCTGTTGTAGCCTGCTATGTTCAATCTCTGAAAACGTCTGTTGCTCAAGCACGCAGAACCATTTCGCTGGCGAAATAAAAAGTGTAGTCTTATTAGTATTAATGTCATTGTTAAAGTTGCACAGAAACGGACGTTTGAGATCATCTAACTTCCGTAGTTTGACGTATTTCCGACGCAAACAAGCTATGAGGGTGGGACATATGTTTAGAGGAATTTGATTGGAACATTGCCAGGTGGACGGGTTTTAAGAACTTTAGACAGATTCGATAGAAGGATAGCGTTGATTGATGGGTGGATGTTGTGAGATTATTGGCCTAAAATCTAAGGTACCTGTTGTCGTCATTGCACGTGACCTACCGTTTTCCAGGAAGTAAGAAATCATATACTTTGATATAAGATTACAACAAAAGTAGAATTTTGTAATTTTTTTGTCATACATTGTTGAATAGGTGAACACTATGACCAATTATGTGAACCACAATGGGACAGAATGCTTTTCTTAATTTCAGTGCGACTTTAAGTAGCAGTGTAATAAGCGGGATAGCGTATGGCTAGCCGGTGATTATCGAAAAACAAGAGCCATTCAGTGCGTTACAAAGCCCGAGCGCTGTCCGACAGTTCCCAATGCACTGTCAGGTTCTTCTTTTTCCACAATCACAGGCTGGCCATACGTTATCCCTGACTTATTACATTACAGTCATTTAGCTGAGGCTTTTATCCAAAGCGAGAGAGAGAGAGGAGAGGAGAGAGGAGAGAGAAAGCAGCGAGAGAAGAGAGAAAAGAGAGAGAGGAGATAGAGAGAGAGGAGAGAGATGAGAGAGAGCAGGGTCAGAGCAGAGGTCCAGTCCAGAGATGGAGTGAGTCCAGTAAGTCATAAATTGTGGAGCTCCACTGTAGCCAATAGACAAGAAAGAGGAAATTAACTAATATTTCCACTTCCAATATTCCTAATTTGTTCAAACATATTCTGTCACGCACCTGGGAAGATGAATGGGTGGTATCCTCCTCCTCCTCCTCCTCTCCATCTCTGGAGGTCTTAAGGCTGGAGGTGTCCTGCTCCTCCTCCTGCTGGTCGTCCTGGCTGGCGTGGCATGCGGAGGGCAGGCTGTGGAGGAGGCGGTGGATGCGGATGTAGTGCGTCCGCGGCGTCTCCGGGCCACTGCACGCCGAGGCGATGCCGGTCTCCAGCTCGTACACAGGCAGCGAGCACGGACGGCTTTGACGCCGCGGGACGCCACGCAGGGGTGGGGAGGAGGAGGAGGCGCAGACACACCCACAACCACCCCTGGCCTCTGATTCGCCCTCCCCACCCTCCCCTCCTCCCTTGGGGACCTCCTCCTGCTCCTCCTCAGGCCCAGTGGCCCCCTCTAGTGGCGCCTCCGCCACCGTAGGACCATCCCTGACCCCCTCCCCCTCGTCTGCCTGACCTCCTGCCTCTCTCTGTCCCTCCTCCTCTCCTTCTCTCTCTTCCTCTCCTTCTCTCTCCACTCCTCCTTCTCTCTCCTCCTCTCCATCTCTCTCCTCCACCCCCCCTTCTCTCTCCTCCTCTCCTCCACTCTCCTCCACTCCTCCTTCTCTCTCCTCCTCTCCTCTCTCCTCCTTCACTCCTCCTTCTCTATCCTCCTCCTCCTCTCCATCTCTCTCCTCCACCCCCCCTTCTCTCTCCTCCTCTCCTACACTCTCCTCCACTCCTCCTTCTCTCTCCTCCTCTCCTCTCTCCTCCTCCACTCCTCCTTCTCTATCCTCCTCCTCCTTTCCTTCTCTCTCCTCCACCATCCCTCCTTCTCTCTCCTCCTCCACTCCTCCTCTTCTCTCCTCCTCCTCTCTCTCCTCGTCTCTCTGTCCAGTAGCTGGACTCTGCTCCTCAGTCTCAGTGTGCTCCCCCTCCCTGACGGTGTTCTCCTCCTCCTCCTCCGTCCCCTGCTCCTCCCGGCCCTGCTCCCCGGCCGGGGGCTCCTCGGTGGGGCTGCCGCAGGGCTCCGGGTCCGGAGCTCCATCCAGGGGCAGCTCAGTGATGTCCAGGCCCAGGCTCAGAGTGTCCTCGTCGGGCAGCTGGTCAGGCGGCGCTGGGTCCTGGTTCTCCTCCTCTGGATGGTCGACTGGAACCAAAGCTGGCTCCATGGCCAGGGACACCTCCTCCTCATCTGAGAGGAAAACACAGGGGAACAGAGGAGAACAGAGGGGGAGAGGAGAAGAGAAGAGAGGAGCGGAGACAAGAGGACTCTATATCAGATCTCATTAGATTAGATGATTCTTTATTGTCTTTATCTAGTCACTATAACTGGCTGATCTGTACAGATTAACATCTTTATTGGCTTTTCTACAGTAGACAGCCTGCTGTTTACTGTCTGCACAACCACAGACAAATGTATTGGTGTACAGACACATTGGACTGCCTGTTCAAGTCAGAGAGATTAGGCAGTGTGTGTGCGTGCGTGCGTGCGTGTATGTGTGTGTGTGTGTGTGTGTGTGTTCAGACCTGGGTGGATGGAGGAGGTGAGCTGGAAGCGGAACTGCAGTTGTCCACTGACGTGATCTGTAGGAAGCCTGCAGCCAAGAGAGTAACTGACCACACGGTCTCTACGGAGAGAGAGAGAGAGAGAGAGAGAGAGAGAGAGATGATTTGGCAAAATTGTTGTTGAAACTTTCATGCCAATAGCTTTATTTTATTTTTATTTTTTTACTTTGAATTGAATTGAGAGAGAGAAAGAGAGTGCAATTTCAAAAGTCAAAGGAGAATCAGAAATCCAGTCTAGAAGATAGAGTAGCAAACAGATAAGTGAGCCATGGGCTGATTAACCTTCTGGTTGGCTGACTGGGCTGAGTGAAAGGTCCACCTACCCAATGGCATGTTTCTCCAGCAGCCTCTGCACGGGGACAGACAGCCTCCCCAGGAAGCGCTTGATGATGGGTCTGCTCTTACAGAACTTATCCTTCACGTCAACCTCCAGAACATCCGTAGGCAGGGACACAAAGCTGAAACACTGGAGACAGGAGAGGAGAGGAGGAGGAGGAGGAGAAGAGGAGGAGAGGATGAGGAGAAGAGGAGATAGAGAGAGGGGGACAGGAGAGGAGGAGAGAGTGGAGGAAGGTAGGAGAGACAGGGGGAGGGAAGAGGAGATGGGTAGGGAGATAAAGGGGATGAGATAGAAGTCAAAGTCAGTTTTATTTATATACGTAGCACATGCTCATACAAGCAAATGTAGCACATAGTGCTTCACAGAATAAGAAAAGATTAATAAAAACTGTTAATTACAGTATCAAATGGTACAAAAAAATAAGCAAATAAAACAGGACGGATAATATATGATAAAAGAGAATAGAAAATAAGAAACAGTAAAACATTTAAAATGAGAATAGAAATGTTTAAAATTGAGAAGACGTAATTGTAACTCTCTACATGATAAAAACAAGATTAAAAGGGTATAAAAAAGAAAGAAAGATCAAGAGTCAGAGAGATATGAAGTCAGGATGGTTCAGCAATGTAACACATCATTTATAGCTCCATGACATCCATACAGCTCCATGACAAAAATACAGCTCCATGACAACCATCCAGTTCCATGACAACCATCCAGCTCCATGACAACCATACAGGTCCATGACAACAACCATTGCTGTGTGTAGCTGCAGCTGTTATCAGGTCAGACATGTTTGACTTTGATGATGCCATGGAGCAGTCTTTTTGAAACAGTGGTGTGTTTGTGTTTGAAAGCCAATGAGAGTATTTTATACTGTTTGAGTATTGTGTCACTTTGAGTTGCTAGGAAAGGTTTTTTGGTTCTCTTTGATTGGTTGATTGGTTCTCTCTTTCGGTGATTGGTTGATTTTAAGGTGCAGTCGACCGATAAGGCCAAGGTATTGCCAGTGGTGATATGGCCGTCAGTCAAGAAACGTCTACATCTGTAATGAAGAAGTTAAAGGGGTAGTGTGCTATTTTGGATATTTAGCCCTATTTCTGATACGTCTAACATCTTAGTATGCTGTACTGTGAAATGTATCACAATCCATTGTGTTTATAAGCACTATAATTGGGAAGCAGAATTTCAGCATAGCGTGATGACTTGTTTAATGTTGTTCACTCTTCATACTGAACAACAACTCAACTGTGTGTGACAGACAGTGGGTGGGTTAGCTACTGTATGGGTGGGTTAGGGTTAGGGTCTGTCTCATTTGCACTGTCCTGCCTAGTCCTTGCACCATGTCTATTGTTGTCTATGCACTAGTGTTATGCACCAACTGACCAGAACAAATTCCTAGCATGTGTAAAAATCTACCTGCCATAAAATAAATCTGATTCTGAGACCATGTAGGGTCAGATAACCCTCTCCAAGAGCACCAATCACAGAGAGAATACAGCGCATGTCAAGCAGGAAACAGGAAGTAATAGTAATAGTGCACACCTTCCTGGCAACAAAGATTATCACACCATTAACCCTGCAAGCACCTGTTGCTATGGAAACGCTTCAGAAACGTCATGGAGACACCACAGAGACTGCATGAACCTGAAGCCCCAAACGCACTGGAAGAGTCAATTGACTCGCTTCATTTGACTCGCCTCATTTGAGGCTCCTATGGCGCACTGCAGGCGTCAGCTTTGATAGGGAGCTGATTTAATTTAAATTGATTTTTCCCCATTTGACGCTCCAAAATGTAAACAAGTTCGGAGTAGAAGCATCCAGGCAGTTTGACTCGCCTCAAAACGCTTTTGGTGCGTGATCGGCCATTTAAAACAATTGGTGTACTTCAAAACGCTAGTGTCAGACTCTTCCAGTGCGTCTGGAGCTTAAGGGGAAGCCCAGGAATGGCTGCATCACCCAGCGACTAGCTCTCTCTCTCTCTATCCTCTCTATCCCTCTCTCTCTACCCCTCTCTCCTCTCTATCTCGCTCCGTCTCTCTCTATCCTCTATCTCTCTCTATCCTCCTCTATCCCTCTCTCTATCTTCTATTTATCCCTCTCTCTACATCCCTTTCCCCCTCTCTCTCTATTCCTCTATCTCTCTCTCTATCCCTCTCTCGCTGAACATGTGTGAGTTATGAGCACATGTATGGTGTGGTGCTTCAACAGTATATATCATATAACAGTACTGTATATAACACTGGACATGCAGCACTAAATCCTACCAGCCATTTATAGCTGAAGAGATGATACCAATAGTCAGTGAGAGACACAGAGGGAGAAAGAGAGAGAGAGAGAGAGAGAGAGAGAGAGAGAGAGAGAGAAACAGAGAGAGAGAGACAGAGACCTCTCTCTTTACCTCTCTGTACCTCTTTCACTCTCCCTCTTTCTAACTCTCTCCCTCTCTTTCTCTCCCCCCTCTCTCTCCTTTTCTCTCTCCTCTATCTCTCTCTTTATCTCCCTCTCAGTTTAATTCAATTCAATTATTGTTTGATTACATTATAATGTGTCGATTGAAAATAAATAAACAATAGAAATAACAATAAGCAATAGTAATTAACAGTAAAGATTTGCACAGTAGATTAATATTAACACAGAAACAGAGGTGTTTGTGTGTGTGTGAAAAAATAAATAGATAGATAAAAGTAAAAAGATAAAATAGATAGATAAAAGTAAAACAATTAATTGATAGATGTATGTGTGTGTGTGTGTGTGTGTGAATATGTGCGTGTGCTGTGTGTGTCTAGGTCACTCACTGTCCCTCAGGTTGTGGCATACTGATATGTATTGGGCAGCCATACATGCCCTGTTTCTTCTTTTCTCTTCTGGTTGATCTTCTCCTTTGAGTATTTTTAGTTAAACTATTTGAAGTCTGGAATTACATAGTTGAACTTAATGTAGATGATCCTTATTTCATTGAATTTATTGCGCACTCTCTCTCTCTCTCTCTCCCTCTATCTGCTCAGTATTCTCCTTCACCTTAATACTATAAGTAAGTAAGTAAGTCAGTAAAAGTTTATTTGTATACCACCCCTCTCAGCACGAATGCACAGAGTGCTTCACATAAGGTGCAGGTAACAAAAAGTGCATAGTAAAAAAAAATAACATACATCACAGTAAAACAAAAAAGTATACAAACAGTGGCCAATTTCAAAGGCCCCTATACTTATACAATAAAACAAAGAAAGACACAGCAGGACCTACAGATATGACATCATCAGCAGGGCTCAAATGCCTGCCTGAACAGATTTTCAGGTGCCCCTTGAAAAGTTCAGTACTAACTACTACTATCTACTGTTGTTCAAAGACGAACACTGACTTACTTTATAACAAAGCACTGTTGACTTTGAGATTGCTCTCAAAAGAAGATGCCTTTTGAATTACACATACACATAGGTGTGTGTGTGTGTGTGTGTATTCAGCATAATAATATGCTCATACTTCATCTATATCAGATAAAATATGAATCACTGAAACACAAACCGTTCTACCAGACACAACAGAGGAGAACAGCACTTGTATCAGACAGCGCTGTTCTATAATTCTAATCTCTGCTTCCAATCCTAAAAAACTATTTGAAGCATTCTCTACACTACTCAAACCAACCTCACCTCCCCACACTCTCTTCCCTCTCTGCCACCCCCCTCCTCTCCACGTCCCACCTTATCCCACTTTTGTCCCCTCTACCCCAACAAGGTCCTCAATCTTGTCACATCTAGCTGCCCCACCACCTGCTCCCTAGACCCTGTTCACTCCACCCTCCTTCAGTCTGTTGCACCCGAACTCCTTCCCTTCCTATCCACCTCATCAATGCATCTCTTGTATCAGGATGCTTTCCCCCCGCCCCCAAAAAAGTAATGTGTTAATTAGGGATGCACCGATCGCAAAATTCTGGTCCAAAGGTCTGAGACCATCTTCAAATGTCACACTCTAGATAGTATTGACATGGTGGATTTGATCTTCGAGTGACTGTGAGAGATCATTCTCGGATTTCGCGGACAGCTTTGATATCGTCTTTGGACATGTTTCTAAATTTCCATAAAACACCGAACTCCTCGCAAATCTGCTTAACTGATGTGAAGCGTACACCTAACTGGGAAATTATGCTGTCCATAGCGACATTAAACACTTTATTTCTGAATATAGTTGGGAAATGATGCTGTCCATAGTGACATTAAACATTTTATTTCTGAATATACTTGGGAAATGATGCTGTCCATAGCGACATTAAACACTTTATTTCTGAATATAGTTGGGAAATGATGCTGTCCATAGCGACATTAAACACTTTATTTCTGAATATAGTTGGGAAATGTTGCTGTCCATAGCGACATTAAACACTTTATTTTTGAATATAGTTGGGAAATGATGCTGTCCGCTATTAAACACTTTATTTCGACATTAAACACTTTATTTCTGAATATAGTTGCTGGGCTTCCCTCTATTGCATCATGCTCTGACTGACTCATCAAAAAAGCGCTTCCTCTTTCTCTCGCCTGCCCGTCTCTCATCAGCAGGCTGGGTCTGCTGTCTGGCTCAGATACAGATAGCTTTATTTGCCCTCGAAGGGCAATTCAGTTTCTACAGTCCACCAACAACATATACACATTCATACTGCACAATCATCATCAGTGACAGAGGAAACACGATAAATGGCATGGA
Organism: Borostomias antarcticus; assembly: GCF_949987555.1. Classification (NCBI taxonomy): domain Eukaryota; kingdom Metazoa; phylum Chordata; class Actinopteri; order Stomiiformes; family Stomiidae; genus Borostomias; species Borostomias antarcticus. Next base: position 16,426,488 of record NC_140242.1, read on the forward strand.
GTTAGGCAGAGAGCAGAAGAACATTCTTCACTAAGAATACAAGAATAAATAAAATAAAGTGCCAACAGGGGCAACCAACATGTGGTTTGTGCAAAAAAGGTGCAGCAAACTCTTCATTCAAGAAAGGTACTCTGCGTTCAGCAGCTCAATGGCAGAGGGAATGAACGATTTGGAGTAACGGTTTGTCTTCCTGAGAGGCGGCAGATAGCGCCGTCCTGACGGCATTAGTGTAAGCTCACTGGATAGGATGTGGTCGTGGTTAGTAGTAATACTTTTGGCCTTTTGGAGAACACGTTTCTCCCAGAGAGAGTTCACTCTGCTGGGCTCCAATGATTTTGGAGAAGACTTTAACAATATTGTTAAGGCAGTTTCTGTCCTTCACGGACAAACCGTTAAACTAACAGATGAATGAAAAAGTTAACAAACTCTCAATATAAGACAGATAGACAGTACACAGGATGGATTAACTCACACCAAAGGAGTTGATTTTCCGCAAAAAAATAGATTCTCTGTTGACCTCGTTTAACAAGTGACTCAGTGTTTACATCAAACTTAAGATGAGAATCAAACACTGTGCCCAGGTACTTGTAAGAGTCCACAATTTCAATATCTTCGCCATGAATTATACTAGTAGTGGGGTTAGTTGTTTTTTTCCTAAAATCAATCACAAGTTCCTTTTTGAAACATTGAGATCAAGGACATTTTTGTCACACCACTCGACGAAAGCTGGAAGAGCGCAGCCATGATCTGACTCTGCGCCCTTGAGGAGCGACAGAAGTGCAGTGTCATCTGAAAATTTCACATAAAAGCTGCCCTCTTTACAAGACCTGCAGCTGTCCGTGTACAAAATAAAAAGCAGTGGCGAAAGGACGCAACCTTGCGGAGAACCTGTGTTTGAAACCAAGGTATTAGACATGATACCATTGACTAAAACCTGTTGTGTTCTGTCTGTTAAGAAGTTTAGAAACAATGTTAGAAGCTGGTCAGGTAGGTTAAAATAAGAAGCAAGCCTCTATCAAAATGTGAGGTTGCATCTTATGAAAAGTAAGCGAATAAAAGTCTGACATGAGCTTTTGGTTTTTCCAGATGTTTATACGCTTTGTCCAGGATAAAAAGTTCAGCATCTTCCACACTAATTTGTGGAAGATGCTAAACTTTGTATCTCTCCCCTTCAATGTAGCTAACGTTAGCTTAGTTTCTGTCAGAGAAGAAGCATTGTGTTAAACTGTTATACGGCCCTATGCAAGTAACTGGATGTTAACATTTAAAACAAAAGATAAAACTCGCTTTGATCTTGACCTTTTTTTAAATACTTGGCCATGAAGTCCCTTGCCTCTGTTTTTTTTTTTTTAAATAATTTTCTCTTTTTCGTTTCTCTTTTCATTTTTGGGCACCTGACTGATGCCTACTAGGGTAAAATATTTTTCCAGAAATTTGCATTTTTTTCCACCCGGGATTTGCGGCTCTCTTTCCCGGTTTCTCATTTTATGGTGTGGAGCGCACACAGTGCACACACCTCTAATAATTTTGACCTAGAATCTATATTGAGATAAAGTTCACATGCAGAATAGCTTGGACTCTAGATGCGTGTTTGTGTGCTGTTTGCCATCTAAACGAACTCAGTTTAAATGGCAATAATAATCAGCAGCTTCTACTTCAGTAATGCTCGGATGTAGCCTATGTGATCCGACTGCAGGGAAGCACTAACAGCCGGCCTGGTTATACACAATAAACTTAAGACATTTAATTTGTTAAATTCACCATTAAGTCGCTGCTCCGAAATGATCACTCAATATTTTGCAGTCATTCGTAGAACAGTTCACCACAAATATCTTAATCTTTTTTATAAAGCGACTGTGACAGCCTTTGCAATTAAATGTCTCGAAAAATATAAAAACAGGTTTGCATGGCATCCATAATATGAGAAAAACAGGTAGGTCTTTTTATAAAGTACGCCTAACAGTAGTCTGTGAAATTAAATATGAAAAATAAAATCAGGCCCGCATAGTACTCAAAGGCCTAATAGCCTACTCATTAATGTTAAGAAAACAGACTCGCGTGCAAAATAGATCATTTCAAGAACAGATCGAAATAGTTGGGTAAATCCTGTCTTAAAAAATCAAATCTGGCCTGTGGTAGCCTACGGTACGTCGTGCAGAAAATAGACATGTACGTCACTACGCACGCACTGTGTGCAGAGATTGCAATAATATCATGAATCTCATGATGATCATGCCGATGGGTTTTTTGGTCAAATTATTAATTCAAATTATTATTGAAATTGCAATTCCCGTTTTCCCGCTGTTCATTTCCCGGGAAACGAGAAATGGTTCCAAGGACGGGTCCCGGGAATACCGGTAGTACCGATTTAACTCTAATACCTACTACTAGTAGAGGCCATTTTGGAGAGTGAATGCGAGGCGTGAGAGCGTGATGTTAAACTTAAGACGGACCAAACCATTGTTGCATTAGGCTACAGGGAGGGGACGTGAATCTGTTCTTGACCATGTCAAGGAAAATTATCAATATAAAATATAACAAGTTTTTATGTGACTGACAAATACTATCTTAAGTCTTCACAAATATTTATTTTTGACAAAATATTCCAACAGATTATTTCAAGATTAGAGGGTCAGTTTGGGGCCCCCCCTATATGGGGCCCGGTAACAATTGTCCCCTTTGTCCCCCCTGTCGGTGGCCCTGATTCCATGCCGCAAGAGCGAACTCTCTCTCTTCTGTCCAGATACTCTTAAGCTGCCTTTACATTATTGCGGAAAAATGACTGTGGTACGGTTCTGAAAAGACCATAAGTCATTTGTTTCCTATGAGAGTCCGCATGTGACAGGGTTCTGAGGGATGCGGTGCAGACAGAATTCCGCTCCGGTGGACGTCCGTATGCGTTCAGAACTCATCCAGCAAATCCCAGTCCGGCAATACGACCGGAAAATAGCGTTGCTATGGTTTTGGTAAACAATGGTGTGTGTAAACAATGATATAATTTTCTTGTCACTTTACTTGAATAATCTAATGTCACTTTACTTGAATAATCTAATGTTATAAACTATATTGTTTTCCAAGCAGAATTAACGAGCCCATATGATCTAGTGAAGCACGTTATCAATATAACGAATATAAGGAATATAACCAGACAATCTAACCAGCATAGAGCTGGCTTCGGCTATGGCTAGTTAGCTATTAGCTTCGTAGATTTGTCAAACTTAATAAATACGACACACACACAACCCAAAGCTGTCAAAAAAGTTCAATACTGGTGTAACTAAGATAGCTGGGTAATAAAATATTGTTTCCACAGACACATTTTGCTACAAAGTCTGTAACCTTTTAATATAGTTTGGCAAATTTCTACCGCTTCGATATCCGCCATGATTGTTGACAGATTTACTGACTGCTTGGTGACATCGACACCTGACGTCATTGTCTGGCAGTTTCAGTTCCCCGTATCCAAAGGTTTTTTTGAGGGTGCGGATTGCGGAAACCAGAGTAATTTTTCCGCAATAATGTAAAGGCAGTTTTAGACTTGTACAGATGTGGGAAGTTAGAAATGTCACATGCTGCAGCATTTCACCTTCGCGGTTTTTGGCAGGGAAATCCCGTTTGAAATCTCGTGGGATTTCAGACGGATGTTATTTTGTTTTAGTGATGCACCACCGCCAGGTGGCGTCTTTGAGTAGATTTAGCAGGCTGGGCTCAGTGTTTTTCTCCTATAGTCTACGAATGAAGCATCATTAAATTTCACATTCTTTAATTTAAATGCTCTGTTGTAAAGCACTTTGAGCTGAATTTATCTATATGAAAGTAGCTATACAAATAACGTTTAATTGTTATTACCTTGTTCTCAAACACATGTTTTCTCCATCTGGATGTAATTTAATTATTACGAACACCTATATCTAGGCCTACAGTAGCCTATCTATCTCGGTAACTGACGTCGGGTCAAGACGGGTCAAATGCGCAAAATAACAGTATTGTAAATATATTTGTTAGTAAAGATGTGGTGAACGTGGGGGTTTTGCGTTTTGTTTCTGGAACACATTCAACTGGTAGGCTACTCGTAAACCCCGGAAGTAAATTTGAAGACGGGGCACCAGCTAATGTAGCCAAGTCTGAGCGCAGTAGGCTATATGGCTTCAGCACGATACAAAGAAAAAATAAGCTTGATCGACTTGTGGATCCATACAAAATTGACATAGTCGCCATGAGTAAAGATCACTCATTGCCAATCATATCCGGACATTAACTATCTTGTGCATAGATAGCGGCAGGTTTGACAGTGAGTGCGTTCACATGCACAATATACACAATATTTTGTTATTTGAATGATCTTGAATATATATATATTCAAGATCATTCAAATAACAAAATATTGTGTATGTTTTTATTTATTTATACCGGCCGCCAGCCGTTCAATGAACGGCTATAGGGAATGCGCAGTTTCGCGCTGGCTACAGCCTATTATATGCACAGTTTCGCGCTATGTAGGCTATTATAAATAAGTATTATTCATTGGGGAAACTTGGACTCGCTGGGGACTGGTGGAGAGACGCAGAGCCTCCCCAGACGCGACATCCTCCTGTTGGCTGAAGAGCTGCGCGCTCTGGTGTCCAAACAGCCACCGGCGGCGCCCCTCGCAGTGTCCACAGAAGAATACCCCCCAAAAAATACCTGCATGGTGAAGACAAGCTGCAGCAAGAATAGAACTGTCTACCAATGCATGAAGTGCACCATAGCTGTCTGTGAAGTTGCACTGCCAATGTGCAGAGGATATGTGCGAAGTGTATTTGAGCTGCCGCCTCAACCGTGCGTAAGAGCAGAGCGCATCAACTCGTGTATAGCTACAACTAGTAGCCCATAGCCATTAAAACGGCTTATTGTTTTATTCATATATCAACTAGATAATTCGATAATAATGAGTAGCCTAGTAGGCTATAAAAGGAATTCAATAGGGCCTAATAAGCCTTAAGTTGTAGCCTAGGCTACAGTACAATCACAAGACGCATAGGCCTAGCCTACCGTAAAAAGCGTTGCGTTCTCATAGGCCTATTAACTTAGATAATTATTAATTATGCTCAGGTCATAATGTCCGTTGAAAATAATTCCCTCTAAGCAGAATTTGAATTGTATTAAAATAGGCTGAAATAAAATTTCCACATATTCTGATTCCTTCTAGGCCTATATAAAAAAAACATTTTTTTAATGTGTAGCCTAGGCTATAGGCTTCTGCGATGAACAAAACAGCCACAATGTAGCCTGCTTATAGCGAGCGAGAGGGCAGTCTACCATAAAGTGTAGGCTATAGCCTAACCATAATGTAATATATCTAGACTACATGCATTGTGGTATTTCTTTATATAGCCCATCCTGCAATTGTTTCTCAATAAACAGTTATGTCATCCTCTGAGTCCGAATGTAGGCTAATAGACCGGCAGCTCTAAATGCCTTCCCAATCAATGAGACGTGGTTGTAAAAATGATGTTTTATTGATGAAAAGGGTAAAACTGAAAAATATGGAGAGTCATTGCATTGATCGATGCAGTCCGTTCAAATAGCCATCAAAACATAAAGTAGGCCCATTTAAAATGACCAATTACATCTTCAAGTCCCTTCTAATCTTGGCCTTTGATAGGGTTTTTTCCCGCCCTACTGCCAATTATATCCGGACATTAACTATCTTGTGCATACAGAGCACAAACAATGAAACAATGAAACGAATAGATTTCCTCCCTGTCTGTCTGTGGCATTCGCTACCAGCAAACACTGAAAATACAGGTCCTCAATTTATTTAGATTAGACTAGCCTATCCAACTGGACCACTCCAATGAATGTTGAACGTAGCCTACTTTTATTCTTTAGGTTTTAGAGAATAGGCCTACAATGTCCACACATGCATGCGCCATCTGACTAGCTCGCCACTCGCCAGCGAACCTGGACTAGACTATTGTATCCCCCCCCCCCTCCCCAAATTCTTTTATATTCAAATAAACTGGATGAACCGGTTTCCTAGCCCTGGATCGTGGGGAGGGGGAGAGCCTGCGTTAGCGGGTGCTTTGCCATGACCGGCCATTCCACAGGTGTTGGATTGAATTCGCTAGTTTGATTGATAGATGGAGGATTTAACGTCCAAAGTAGATTGTGCAAGTATTGTATAGGCCCATGTGTAAGTGATGAATGGTTGTAACCATGAACTCAGCCAGAGGTAGGCCCTACTGTAGATTATCAGCATTATCACCAGTCTCAATTTATGTTATTCTCTAGGCTACGTGTTGCCATTCATTTAAACCACCATCTCATCTAGACTACTTCTGTTGCTGCATTTTTACATTAATGCTTTCAGGATTTTAGAGCGCAATAAACATTTTCCAGGATTCCAATAAGTCCATCCATTCATCCAACTTTGTGCTGAGCGCAGCGCAGGCTGGTAGCCTACTGTCAAGGCTCACGACTGATGCCCTCCCTTAACACGGCTTGCAACTCCCGAGACCATCAAGAGAATTTCAATATGAAAGACCTTGGGGTATTCCAGGAGGTAGCCTAATGTAGCAAGTCGTCGGTCTTCATGACGCACTGTTATGCTTGTTTGCTGTGTAGATCCAGTCATAGAAGCGGGCATCTCGTCCGGCGATTTGAAACAGCTGGTCGAATCACCCCAACAAGAATAGCCAAAGGAAGGACAAAAATTAAACCACAAACGTTACTGCTTGTCTTGAAACAACTGTGTTAGCCTAGTTCCATATGAGAACACTTATCAGGCCAATTCCGTATAGTAGATCAGCCTGTGTCCACGTATTTGCTAGCTAACTGCTGTGTACATTCCATGAATATCCGAAGCAATTATTCCCTATGTAGTTCACTATATGGGTAACACTACTTAGGGAATAGGGAGTGAGTGAACCATTTCAAACACATCTCTAGTCAGCCCCGTTAGCTAGCTTACTCGTCCTGATGACATGTTCCATGAGAACACTCTGCTAGCTAGCTAGTTAGCCTACTGTATTAAACCTCTACTTGTCCCGATACTTTGTTCCATATGAGTTAACAGATACAGACCCGACGACAGTTACAGAGATAGATAGGCATACTATAGATAGATAGGCTTTGTTCATAATAATTAAAATTACAACCAGACAGAGAACAAGGAGTTTGAGTTCACATAGTTGTTAGCTAACTGGTACAGTAGCTAGCGAGCTGACCCCTGACGTCTGTCCCCTGTGTTACGTGAATGGTGGTTGTTTACTTGCAGGCTAGCTTACAATAGCTTCTCACGCCGTTCACTACCATTCCATATTTTTTCTGATTTAAGGTCCCATGACGGGTTTCTCTTCCTGCTTCTGCCTAAGCACTCCACAATACCACCATACAACGGTGTCATGTTTTACCGAAGGAGAAGTGAAGAAGATGGTAGCTATCAGTGACTAAAGCAGTTAGCTAATGTTAAGATCATTCCTGTAGCTGCTTTGCTGCTTATGCGAGTTCGTCTCCGTTCCTGCCCGAGAAACAGAAGTTGAACTAATAGTATCAAAATAGCTACAGGAATCATCGTTGTAAAGTTAGTTATCTGCTTTTTAGCTACCAACAGCTATCGTTAATATTATGGAAGCTGCTGTCGTGAGCTAACTTGCTATCACGGTCTTATCGTGCAGCTTCAGCAGCTGCTATTAGCAGACAGCACTTAAGATGACAAAATCACACTTGCACATCATTAGAATTCATTTCAGAACATTTATATGGGATTTATCATTCAACTAAACATGGAACCTGAATACTACCTGATATTTCAACCTGCTGCCATCAGTGATCGGCGCGTCTGCTTGTTTGCGTCATGAATATCTTACGCAGTGACATTCCATGTAGTGTCCCAAAACTGTTAAATCATTCCTTATGTAGTTTACTATGAGTCACACTCAATACATCCATGGTAGCACTACATAGGGAATAGGGCGTGAGTGAACCATTTCAAACACATCTCTGGTCAGCTCCGTTAGCCATCTTACTCGTCCTGATGCCATGTTCCATATGAGAACACTCAGCCTACTGTATTAAACTTCTACTTGTCCCGACAGTAAACAGATATAGACCCGGCGACAGTTACAGAGATAGAAACTATAAATAGATAGGCTTTGTTCGTAATAATTAAATTACAACCAGACAGAGAACAAGGAGTTTGAGAATGGTAGGCTCATCTAATGTGCGAGATGAGCTACAGCAATGGGTCAATGAGTAGTATTACTGCTACCCCTATTGGCATGCGAGCGGTGGTGCGGAATGCCGTAAAGCGCCTGTTAGAATACCGCGTGTCAAGTTACATTCTTATGTTCTCACATCTGTAGCATTTGATACGGTAGACCACCAGATCCTCCTCTCCACCGTCGAGGAGAAAGGTGTCGCTGGCTCTGCATGCTCCCTATTTGGATCCTACTTGACGGGCTGCTTCTACCAGGTGACATGGAGAGGGTCGATGTCGGAACCAGGTAGTCTGACTACGGGAGTTCCACGAGTCTGTCCTGGGTCCTCTCCTTTTTTCCCTCTACACTACATCTCTGGGCTCTGTCATTTGCTCGCATGGCTTCTCCTATCACTGCTATGCTGATGACACCCAACTGGTCCTGTCATTTCTCCTTCCTGATACACAAGTGGAGACACGCATAGCTGGGTGCTTGGCTGACATCTCGGAGTGGATGACAACACATCACCTCAAGATCAATCTGGACAAGACTGAGCTGCTGATCCTCCCGGGGAAGGGCTGCCTGCACCGGGACCTGGCCATCACCATTGATGACACAGTGGTGACACCGACTCGGACTGTCATGAATCTAGGTGTGACCCTGGATGACCAACTGTCGTTCTCCGCACATATCACATCCATCACACGCTCCTACGGATTCATGCTCTACAACATCAGGATGATTCACCCTTTCCTCACTGATGAAACGGCGCAGGTGCTCATCCAGGCCCTTGTCATCTCCCGCCTGGACTACTTCAACTCCCTCCTTGCTTGGGCCCTAGCGTCAGCCATTAAACCCCTGGAGCTTGTCCAGAAAGCTGTTGCTCGCCTGGTGTTCAACCATGTCTTTGTAGTGGCTTGCATCCAGTTTAAAACCCTGATACTAGCCTACAGGGCAATGAAAGGATCAGCCCCCTCCTACCTCCAGGTCATGGTCAAACCTTATACCTCCTCCCAACCGCTACATTCTGCTACCTCAGAGTGACTGGTTGTCCCCTCACTCCGAGGCCCCTGCGGTCATTTGACAGTCAAGGCTCTCCTCTGTGCTGGCCCCACAGTGGTGGAATGCACTGCCCACTGACATCAGGACAGCAGTTGCTTTTTTTTCTTATTTTTTTTCCAATCTTTCGCTGCAGGCTCAAAATTCATCTCTTCAAGAAGTACTACCACGATTCTCTCTCTTAAGCACCTATTTTATTTTAGATTGCTATTCCAGCACTTCATTAGCTCTTTGTGACTTGTTTTAGAAAGGAGATGGACTTGTGAGTTCTGACAAGTACTGTAGTAGTACATTGGCTTTTACTACCATTCCAAAATCCATGAACTCTTTTCTTATTCATACTCCACCACCTACAAAGCACTATATTTGCAGCACATTTTCCAAATGCTAACACACTGTTTTCAGAATGATGGCAAATGTTTGGTGGCAATGATGGCAAATGATGGCATTTCTGCAGTAACCATATTGAAATATATAGAAAATCTTAGCAGAATATTTACAATGAAATGAAATAATAATCATGACAAACACAGCTGGTTGCAGTTTCAGCTGAAAGCCTACCCAGGTGTCCTATTTTTAGTGTTGTCACCAAACAGACAAAAGGGAACTGCATCAGAATGATTTTGTTTGGAAAAATGGATCAGAAGACAGGTTGGTGGGGAAAGAAGAGTGGCAGAGAGAGAGAAAATGCATGGAGCACAAAGGAGAGGAAGACCAAGAGTGGTACTAAATGGAGAGGATAGATAAAACACACATTACTTGGTTCAGCCTTGCTTGCTTTTCGTGGTTGTAAATAGAACTTTTGGGCCTTATTCTATGTTTCCTATTTTACTGTTACTGTAGCAATCCACAGAATGGAAATGACAGGGAAGTTTTAGTCTGCGAGAGAGGGAGCGAGAGAGGGAGACAGCGGCATGAAACGTGATAGCCTATACGTGAACGCCTACTGCACTTGACCAACAAGTGCACAGTAAACATGTTCTCCCCCACCCATAATGCATATTCCTTTGTGGAAATTATGGAGTGGAAAGATGGAATTTCTTTTTGAATTAAAGGTGGGATAGGTAGTTTGCTTTTGGCTTTTTTGGGTAAAATTGGCAATGGGAAAAACAACTTATAACGAGTACAACTATGTGAGCTCTAACCAGCTCATGTGGTTGACGCAGGTCAAGCTAAAAAGGCCCCTGGCTAGAATGGACTGCGCCTACACTGAGACAGTTTTTGTGAGAAAGCAACAACGGATGAGTGCTGTTTTAATAGCCAACAAGTCCATGCACCTGTATGGTCAAAAGTCCCATAATGGATGTTGAAATACAGACATATCTGGCGATACTAACGTCACATCATGTGTATCAATGATTGACCAAAGTAAGCTATCTACAAACCATGGTATAGTGAGTAAGAGGACAATAACGTCTCCATTTAGTGGGCAAACAAGTCCATGCACCAATGGTCTAAAGTCCTATAATGAATGTTGAAATACAGACATATCTATCTCTACTAAACACCTCAAGCTCTACTCTCTGCGGATGTAGAAAGTACATGGTTTCCCGAGTAAACTTGTCTGAGACTATACTGAGACACCAAGCATAGATTTTGATGTAAAAGTCTAAATGTACTTGTCAATGGAAAAATGCATTGGAAAGGCGCCCCTTTTGTGGTGGATTACGGGGACTACGGGGGGACTGACAGACTCACTCTCTGACTCACGACGTGACACCCGCCAACCTAAAGTCCCCCCCTTCGGCTGTCGCCGGGTGGGGGACAATAATCAGAAAAGATCATATTATCATATTGTAGCGACCCATGTTTATAATGTTGTTGCTGTTTGTGTGTTGGTATTTGTGGGTGGTGGTTGTAGTGGGAGGGGAGCGGGCGCTGTGTGGGATATAATACTGTAGGTGGGCGTTCCTCCTCGCTCTTCCTGAGTAGGCTAGGTTTGATTTTGGGAGTCCGTGCCGTTTGCCGATTCATTAAACCAGACCCTTCTGAGTTTTAAGCTATGCCTCAGTCCGCCTTATTGATGACATTGCAATATTTTTGTAGCCTATATGATGCTTGCTGCATGGTTATATTTTGTTGATTTTAGCAGTCATCTCTGTGTAGATAGAATAATCGTTCATAAATTATTTTGCATCTTCTAGTAGACACTCCGCTGTTAGGCTAGATAAATGTAGCTTATTTGATTTTGAAACAGTAGTCTTGTGTTGTTGTTTAGCCACTGTATTGCCCAAATGATGAAAAAATATATAGGCATAGCATGATGATAAGCTACTGTTTTACTATAGAAAAAGATTAGCCCCCTCATTATTTTTGTTAGCACCCTCACTCATTTCATCCTGAGGCCGGGACTGGTTCAACAGCTGATTCAATAGTACACATTTTCTGGCAAAACAACAGGTGAGATGTGCATCCTTCAATGACAATTGAACTACATATTACAGTACAATACAGTATGTTTACATTTTTACATGTAGTGACATTTTGTCCAAAGGTTGCCTCCAACAGGAGGGAGAGGCAGAATACTTTGAGATGCGCAGGAAATTGCCATTGTTGACATGGTACTTGGCAACGATGCAATAAAACTGCGGGGAATTCCGAATTTCAAAATTAAATTTACTGTAGTAAATTTACTACAGTACTGTATATGCAAGGATATAGTGAGTCAATAAAGGATATAGTACAGTCAATAAAGTGAAAAGGTGTAGAGATGGGCCGATTGGCTTTTTTGGCCGATACCGATTTCTGATTTTTTTGGGGGCAGACTCATCTTTACCGATTTTGGCCGATACCGATTTTAAAAAATTGTAATTAATTGACAGCACTCACTTTGCATTTTCTTGCTTTTTTATTTAAAATTCTGCAATCCCAGGATAGTACAGATGAAAGTAACTGAATATGACTATGACTGTGTATAGGACTGTTAAGACTGTTGACTGTATGACTGTGTATAGGACTGTTAAGACTGTTGACTGTGTATAGGACTGTTAAGACTGTTGACTGTATGACTGTGTATAGGACTGTTAACGCTTGACTGTATGACTGTGTATAGGACTGTTAACACTGTTGACTGTATGACTGTGTATAGGACTGTTAGTGCCTCATTTTACTCACTTGAACTGTTTAATGAAAATAAAATATTTATATCTTCATTAGTTGTGTGTTCAAACCAGCAAGTTTTCATGTGCATCTTGTTGTTGTTCGGCCACCCTGAGGTGCTTCCCCATCTAGGAGCGTCATCGCCCGGCTCGCCTGAGCGCGCTGCGCGTCCTTCAACCTCGGCACGCGTGCTGAGAGCGCAGCGGCGCACCGGTGGCTCATTAGTAATCAACACACCTGTGCTCCTGCGTCTCTCCCTGAGACAAACGAGGGGCAGGCCCAGCGCGTGCATTTCTGCCGCTCTAGACGAAACACAATTATGCCGCCCCTCTGCTTGCGAATACCAGCAATAACGCACAGCATAAGGAAACAACAGTAACCAAAGTCTAGTCTATTGCAACGCACAGTGTCAACATTATAAGGAAAAGCATGACGCACATAACGACATGCAATAAGCGAGAATAGAATACGATTAGAATTATTATTGCCTATTATTGTGAATCTTTGGACTGAACTGGGCTTTAGAACAGCAGGCTACCTATTATTCTTCAATGATAGGCCTAATGTCTAATTTACATAGCATATAACAACAATCAAATGTAGGCTATTTGGCTACTGTAGTTGTAGGCTATACCCTACTAACACAGTACGTAAAACTGACGGGACACATTGGTGTAATTGTGGTAACTTTGCGACGTCACCAGCAGCGGACCTAGCTGACACCTAGCTGACACTTGCCTTTTCAGTCGCAAAATAACCAAAATAGCCAAAATAGCCGTCCTCAAGTACACTGTAAGGGAACGTAGCCGCCACTGCTGCTTAAATCCGTAACTACGATGTAATTAAATAACGTGACAATGTGGTTACATCACAGTCCCAATCTGACTTTATTGGAAATGTGTCACAGTGGGTCAGAACATTTGTAAATTACTTAGGTTTTAAAATAAATTTTGAAGTCATACAGTTACAGAATTGTAATAATGAGGAGAAATCCTGCATGTCTGTTTTGTGTGTAATTTCTCATTTACAGTTAATATTAATACTAAAGATTTGCAGTCTAGGCCTAATAAAAATAATGATAAAAAATATGCCTATGAATAAAGTCCTAATTTTGCAACCTAAATGTGAGCAATGAACGCTGAGCAGTGAACGTAGAATGCAAGGCATTGGGCTACTTTCTTAGGTGACACAATTGAAGAACTAGACAAACAAGTTACACACTCTGTGCCAGTAGGTGGCTGTATGCACATTAAAGTTGTTTGCGATCCGCCACTAAACCTAGCGAAGGAGAAGAAGAACGAGGACGGGTGACTTCCGCCCCGTTTGAAACAGAAGGAGAAAGACCAACAGCTTTGTCTCCGCGACAACACAGATCCTGTAAGTATCTCAATTTCAATGTATACATTAGTATGTATACATACATACTATGTATTTTGGTATCGTCCCAGATAAAACACCAACGTTATGTGCAAGCTACCCTTTTGTAATGATTATCTATATGCAGATGCTCTCTTTCCAATGTTAGCTAACTAGCTAGCCAGCTAACGTGATTAGCCTTTTTCGGGCAATGGTGGAGTCTTCTGGATAGCAGGCTCGCGCGAGCTCCTGCACGTTCGTACTGTTTCATCGCTTGGAATAAAATGCGATAATTAGCTTACTCATTGATTTCGCATTAACCCACGACACCGTTAGTATGTGTTTGTTTTTAGGCATTCATTTTTCCGAAGTTAATGTTAACAGAATACTAGAATCCCCAACAACGGAGCTAGGCTAGCTAGCAGGATTTGTTATAGCAGCCATCTTGGCTCATTTTGTTACAGCAGCCATCTTGGTGGATTTCATGTTACTCTTAACTGTTGAAATGGTTGCTCATTCTGTCAAACGGGTAAAGAATTGTGTCAGCTCAGCCCAATGGTCTCTGATGGTTCTGTCTGGCCAGCCCTTAGGTGGAGAAACACCTGATCATCAATATAGGCAGGCACACGTAAGTACAAATGCACATACGTTTCCATAGACGGGATAAACAAAAGGGAATATTGATATTGAGTTAATGTTAGCGGTAGACATGTGAGATTCATAAGACGCATCACTGACGCCAGTGACGCCACAATATCAGGGAAATTGAGCAATTGCTTCCCTGTAGTGCAAACTTGCAAGATTCGCTCAGTTATTAACCCTTCTTGCCTTTTTTGTTGTTGGTTTTCTCTCTCCTCCTTCCTCTCTGTGCAGTTCTCCTGTGTGCTGAGCCGCTATCCCATGTATTGCCACTGCTGACAGGGTAGAGCTCAGCCCCATGCAGAAGTGAGTGATGAGGAGAGGGAAGATCATTTTCCCGTTTTTTTCCCCTCCAGTTTTAGGAACCGTCTCAAGAATGTGTTCCCCACTTTTATGCCTTTAAATCAGGGTTGGAGTATTCAGGTGTGTGGCCATGGCCATGAACACCAGTAGAGGAGGGAACCAAGTGTCTCATTCTCTCTCCACAGTTGTGTGGTTGTAACCCCCCACTAGCTACATATTCATTCAATCTTTATTTAACCTTGTGAATCAATTGAGAGTAAGCTCTCATTTACAATGACGTATAATCACTCTATATTTGAACTTGTACTACAGGTGAGATAATCATTTTTAATGGTCTCTCTCATTCGCTCTCCTAGCTGTGATGTTAGAGTTGTGCAAGACTTGGGTGTTCTCCTGCTCTGAGTGCCCATTCTCCTATACCTCCCAGATCTACCTCCACAAGCACATCAAGAGGAGCCATGACAACCTCTGTCTGCTGAGGAACACAGAGCATTATGAAGTAGCCAGTGCCTTGGCGAAGGTGTTTGAGCAGCAGTCATCAATGGATTAACTCCCAAGACACAAGGAAGAGACAGCGCAACACACGCTATGACTCCAGTGACGAAGGTAATATAATAAAGTGCATTCAACAGTCCCAAAAGAGTACTACTTGAGTTGACTAATCTGAGCTAATTTACCTCTACTATATGTTCCAGTGCCCAGGCAGCCGGTCGGCAGAACTCAGACCAGACCAGCTATGCCAGGTGCCAGAGCCGGAAGGCCTGCTCTGCCAGTTATCAATGCAGGTATCCATGCATGTTTGTGTTGGTGAAATGTCTATGCATATTTGCACACTTAGTTAACTCAGGACTTTCGGAAGACTCAGTTCACTAATTCGCTCATCTCACATCTCACTACTCGGCAGTAGATGTTCATCGCCCGGGTCCTTTGAGCCAAGGCGCTGTGAGCCCAGGCCCTTCAGCCCTTCAGACGTCCAGGCACGAGCAGCATGCATCAGCGATTAGCACCCCGGCCAGACCAGGTCAGGGTCTGACATGTCTCATGTCGAGTTGATTCTTCCCCTTATGCCAGAATCACTACGCCGCCAGCACCATAGTTTCCTGCTCATCCCTTTATCCTCTGGTTTTCAGGTAGTTCTCTGATGCCATCGCCTGTGAGACCAACAGCTCCAGCAGTGTTGCCATCAAGCTCTGCAGATGCTGGTATGCTGAATTTTGTGAACTACTTCATGCTGCATGTAGGGATATACTTTGAGCTGAATATCCATTATGGGACCGTACAATTACTTATAGCCACATCTGTGTTTAATATCCAGACTTCCAGAGGATGATGTGTCAGCAGTTCTCCAGCGTCATGCAGAGTCTGAGGGAGATGGCACAGACAATGATGAGACTGGAGCAGAGGCTGGAGCAGAGACTGTCCGGCGAGTCTGCAGACAGCTATCGGGGAGCAGTACTGGATGACCTGCACCCTGCTAAAACGGAGGAGGAGCTGCTGGTCTTGGAGGAGCAGCTGAAGGACAAGGATCATCAAAGGAAGATGGTGAGTAACTTCAGGGCAGAACTTTGTTCCTTATTTTTGCAGGGAAGTGTTAAGGAAATGTAAAAGTAAATGATTGTCTTTATGTTTTGCAGACACGATATCTGAGCTTCATGCCATGTGCATTGAAACCATTCCCTTTTTGGTTAAAAGGTGCAGTTATGGCCTGTAAGCCAAGCACCACTGTGACGGAGGTGTCTGCCCAGCTGCAGGAGATGCTGAAACATGCCCCTGCTCGATTCAA
Organism: Borostomias antarcticus; assembly: GCF_949987555.1. NCBI lineage: Eukaryota > Metazoa > Chordata > Actinopteri > Stomiiformes > Stomiidae > Borostomias > Borostomias antarcticus. Next base: position 16,442,907 of record NC_140242.1, read on the forward strand.
AAAGGTATGTGATGTCAGGCAGTTAATTTTCTCGTATCCAGTGACATGGCACGCTTCCAATGAACGTATGCGACTTGCTTTTACAGCCATTTCATTATGTCCTTAGGCATCTGCTCCAGCCCAGCTGACCTCCCCAGCCCAGCCCCTGACCGCAGCTCCAGCCCTGACCACAGTGGAGTATTCAGATGAGGATGACCTCTTCTGCCCAGACCCTCGATTCAGATGTGGGTGACCCCCAGCCCAGCCCGTCTCCCTAAACCTGCCTTTCCAGCCTGCAAGGATGGATGCCTTTTTTGTAAATAGTTTTTGTAAATTTTAACCTTTTTTTTGTGGGATACAACGGTCTGTTCCCGGTCTGCCTGCCACAGAATGCGCACTGTTTCATTTTTGTTTTTAGAACTTTTGCAATTGTCAGATAATGGGTTGCTAGCCAGAGCTTGTACATGCTTTTTTTTGCTTTTCTGGCTATGCGTAATGTGACAGACCGTAAACCTCATCCTTGTAAATATGTATACTTTTAATTTGTAATGTACTTTGTGTAATAAAATGTTCTAAACTGTTAATGGTGTTCAGTCTTATATTGGTTTGTATCATAATAAGTTCCTGCCCACGTTTTTTGCACGCGGCCGCACCGTATTTGCACCGTGCGAAAAAGACGTGCAGACCAAGTCATATAAATACCTGTAAATCTAGTGTCAGCAAAGTGAGTTTATAACGGAGGTTCCTGCCCACGTGATCACGTGCGTTCTTTGCACGCGGCCGCAACTTCTGAATGACGTGTCGTTCTTACGTAGCGTCTACTAAACGGCAGATCTCGCGTTTCCGTAAATGGCCGCGTAATTTCCGCACGCGGCGCAGACGAATCGTCACCTATAGCGGCCGTATGTAGAACGTTTGCGCAACCTGCGTGTGTTAGTAGGGTAATAGTTCGTTTCTGTAGGCTATTCTATGTGCGGAAAAATAACTGGCCAGTATGCCAATAGCCTACAGTCTGGAGTGGTCCGAACAAAACTGCGCTGCTGCTGTCGTTGCTGCTCTCCGCTCAACGTGCGGTGCGAACGGTTACTTCTCAGGACTGTATCACTCCCTCCAGGAAATACACTACACCATGGCTCTTGTACTTTGTCTTCATCAAATCCACCGTAGAACTATACAGATGTGGGAAGTTAGAAATGTCACATGCTGCAGCATTTCATCTTCGCGGTTTTTGGCAGAGAAATCCCGTTGGAAATCCTGTGGGATTTCAGACGGGTGTTATTTCGTTTTAGTGATGCACCACCGCCAGGTGGCGTCTTTGAGTAGATTTAGAAGGCTGGGCTCAGTGTTTTTCTCCTATAGTCTACGAATGAAGCATCATTAAATTTCACATTCTTTAATTTAAATGCTCTGTTGTAAAGCACTTTGAGCTGAATTTATCTGTATGAAAGGTGCTATACAAATAAAGTTTAATTGTAATTATTACCTTGTTCTCAAACACATGTTTTCTCCATCTGGATGTTATTTAATTATTACGAACACCTATATCTAGACCTACATTAGCCTATCTATCTCGGTAACTGACGTCGGGTCAAGACGTGGTGTCTGTTAAGTCAAATGCGCAAAATAACAGTATTGTAAATATATTTGTTAGTAAAGATGTGGTGAACATGAGGGTTTTGCGTTTTGTTTCTGGAACGCATTCAACTGGTAGGCTACTCGTAAACCCCGGAAGTAAATTTGAAGACGGGGCACCAGCTAATGTAGCCAAGTCTGAGCGCAGTAGGCTATATGGCTTCAGCACGATACAAAGAAAAAATAAGCTTGATCGGAGGTGTGGATCCATACAAAATTGACATAGTCGCCATGAGTAAAGATCACTCATTGCCAATCATATCCGGACATTAACTATCTTGTGCATAGCGACAGATTTGACAGTGAGTGTGTTCACATGCACACTATACGCCGATCAACCGATAATTGTAATAATGTGATTATTGAAATGGTCTTGTGAACGCCTTTATCTGATTTCCAAAATCGGGGTAAGGTCTTAGAACCGCCAAAGACGTCCATTGGACGATTGTGGGTTTTCATTTGCACATAACTATATTTTAATAAAACATTGAAGTCCGCCTGTCAATGACTTTCCCTAAAATTATGTTCTGTTGCACCCCCTATTGTTAAATTATAAATTAAAAAAACATACACAATATTTTGTTATTTGAATGATCTTGAATATCGTGTATGTTTTTATTTATTTATACCGGCCGCCAGCCGTTCAATGAACGGCTATAGGGAATGCACTGTTTCGCGCTGGCTACAGCCTATTATATGCACAGTTTCGCGATATGTAGGCTATTATAAATAAGTATTATTCATTGGGGGAGCTTGGACTCGCTGGGGACTGGTGGAGAGACGCAGAGCCTCCCCAGACGCGACATCCTCCAGTTGGCTGAAGAGCTGCGCGCTCTGGCGTTCAAACAGCCACCGGCGGCGCCCCTCGCAGTGTCCACAGAAGAATACCCCCCCAAAAATACCTGCATGGTGAAGACAAGCTGCAGCAAGAACAGACCTATCTACTAATGCATGAAGTGCACCATAGCTGTCTGTGGCAGTTGCACTGCCAAGGTGCAGAGGATATGTGCGAAGTGTATTTGAGCTGCCGCCTCAACCGTGCGTAAGAGCAGAGCGCATCAACTCGTCACGAGTTACTCGTGTATAGCTACAACTAGTAGCCCATAGCCATTACAACGGCTTATTATTTTATTCATATATGAACTAGATAATTCGATAATAATGAGTAGCCTAGTAGGCTATAAAATAAATTGAATAGGGCCTAATTAGCCTTAAGTTGTAGCCTAGGCTACTGTACAATCACAAGACGCATAGGCCTAGGCTACCGTAAAAAGCATTGCGTTCTCATAGGCCTATTAACTTAGATAATTATTAATTAGATAAGTATTATTTATCTACGTTCTATGCTGCATCTGTACAGTAGACTATTGTTTTATTTGGATCCTTGGCAAAAATGCTGTTCTTGTAGCCGTTTCATCGATTCTTCAACTTTTGTGAAGTGTTGGCTATATTCTTGTTAAAGTGCGGCCTAGGCTTTATTCTAAAAAATATGAGAAAGGCGTCATAGGCCTACAGACACATACAAATCATATGTTGCTTTTAATAACATTAAAAACAATGCAAATCATGCAAAGTTGAAGGCCACGACTTCATCAGTTTGGCTAGTGTCGGCATGATCTATAGATGCTCAGGTCATAATGTCCGTTGAAAATAATTCCCTCTAAGCTAAATTTGAATTCTATTAAAATAGGCTAAAATTAAATTTCCACATATTCTGATTCCTTCTATATAATTTTTTTTTTTTTGAATGTGTAGCCTAGGCTATAAGCTTCTGCGCTGAACAAAACAGCCACAATGTAGCCTGCTTATAGCGAGCGAGAGGGCAATCTACCATAAAGTGTAGGCTATAGCCTAACCATAATGTAATATATCTAGACTACATGCATTGTGGTATTTCTTTATATAGCCCAGCCTGCCTATCAATTGTTTCTCAATAAACAGTTATGTCATCCTCTGAGTCCGAATAAGTAGGCTAATAGACTGGCAGCTCTAAATGCCTTCCCAATCAATGAGACATGGTTGTAAAAAGATGTTTTATTGATGAAAAGGTTAAAACTGAAAAACATGGAAAGAGTCATTGCATTGATCGATGCAGTCCATTCAAATAGGCATCAAAAGATAAAGTAGGCCCATTTAAAATGACCAATTACATCTTCAAATCCCTTCTAATCTTGGCCTTTGATAGGGTTTTTTCCCGCCCTACTGCCAATTATATCCAGACATTAACTATCTTGTGCATACAGAGCACAAGCAATGAAACAATGAAACTAATAGATTTCCTCCCTGTCTGTCTGTGGCATTCGCTACCAGCAAACACTGAAAATACAGGTCCTCAATTTATTTAGATTAGACTAGCCTATCCAACTGGACCACTCCAATGAATGTTGAACGTAGCCTACTTTTATTCTTTAGGTTTTACAGAATCTGCCTACAATGTCCACACATGCGCCATAGCTGACTAGCTCGCCACTCGCCAGCGAACCTGGACTAGACTATTGTAACCCCACCCCCCCCCCCCTACAAATTCTTTTAAATTCAAATAAACTGGATGGACCGGTTTCCTAGCCCTGGATCGTGGGGAGGGGGGTAGCCTCGTTAGCGGGTGCTTTGCCATGACCGGCCATTCCACAGGTGTTGGATTGAATTCGCTAGTTTGATTGATAGATGGATGGATTTAACGTCCAAAATATTGTGCAAGTATTGTATAGGCCCATGTGTAAGAGATGAATGGTTGTAACCATGAACTCAGCCAGAGGTAGGCCCTACTGTAGATGATAAGCATTATCACCAGTCTCAATTGATGCTTTCCTACGTGTTGCCATTCATTTAAACCACCATCTCATCTAGGCTTCTTCTGTTGCTGCATTTTTACATTTATGCTTTCATGATTTTAGAGCGCAATAAACATTTTCCAGGATTCCAATAAGTCCATCCATTCATCCAACTTTGTGCTGAGCGCAGCGCAGGCTGGTAGCCTACTGTCAAGGATCACGACTGATGCACTCCCTTAACACGTCTCGCAACTCCCCAGACCATCAAGAGAATTTCAATATGAAAGACCTTAAGTGGGGTATTCCAGGAGGTAGCCTAATGTAGCAAGTCGTCGGTCTTCATGACGCACTGTTATGCTTGTTTGCTGTGAAGATCCAGTCATAGAAGCGGGAGGAAGGACAAAAATTAAACCACAAACGTTACTGCTGGTCTTGAAACAACTGTGTTAGCCTAGTTCCATATGAGAACACTCCCGGTCCAATTCCGTATAGTAGATCAGCCTGTGTCCACGTAGTTGCTAGCTTACTGGTGTGTACATTCCATGAATATCCGAAGCAATTATTCCCTATGTAGTTCACTATATGGGTAACACTACTTAGGGAATAGGGAGTGAGTGAACCATTTCAAACACATCTCTAGTCAGCCTCGTTAGCTAGCTTACTCGTCCTGATGCCATGTTCCATGAGAACACTCTGCTAGCTAGCTAGTTAGCCTACTGTATTAAACCTCTACTTGTCCTGATATCTTGTTCCATATGAGTTAACAGATACAGACCCGACGACAATTACAGAGATAGATAGGCCTACTATAGATAGATAGGCTTTGTTCGAAATAATTAAAATTACAACCAGACAGAGAACAAGGAGTTTGAGTTCACATAGTTGTTAGCTAACTGGTACAGTAGTTAGCTAGCTAGCAGACGTCTGTCCCCTGTGTTACGTGAATGGTGGTTGTTGCAGTCTAGCTTACAATAGCTTCTCACGCCGTTCACTACCATTCCATATTTTTTCTGATTTAAGGTCCCATGACGGGTTTCTCTTCCTGCTTCTGCCTAAGCACTCCACAATACCACAATACAACGGTGTCATGTTTTACCGAAGGAGAAGTGAAGAAGACGGTAGCTATCAGTGGCTAAAGCAGTTAGCTAATGTTAAGATCATTCCTGTAGCTGCTTTGCTGCTAATGCGAGTTTGTCTCCGTTCCTGCCCGAGAAACAGAAGTTGAACTAATAGCATCAAAATCAAAATAGCTACAGGAATCATCGTTGTAAAGTAAGCTATCTGCTTTTTAGCCACCGACAGCTACCGTTAATATAATGGAAGCTGCTGTCGTGAGCTAACTTGCTATCACGGTCTTATCGTGCAGCTTCACAGCCTGCTATTAGCAGACAGCACTAAAGTTGACAAAATCACACTTGCACATCATTAGAATTTCAAACATTTATATGGGATTTATCATTCAACTAAACATGGAACCTGAATACTACCTGATATTTCAACCTGCTGCCATCAGTGATCGGCACCTCTGCTTGTTTGCGTCATGAATATCCTACGCAATGACATTCCATGTAGTGTCCCAAAACTGTTAAATCATTCCCTATGTAGTTCACTATGAGTAGCACTACATAGGGAATAGGGAGTGAGTGAACCATTTCAAACACATCTCTGGTCAGTTCCGTTAGCCATCTTACTCGTCCTGATGCCATGTTCCATATGAGAACACTCAGTTAGCCTAATGTATTAAACTTCTACTTGTCCTGACACATGAGTTAACATATATAGACCCGGCGACAGTTACAGAGATAGAAACTATAGATAGATAGGCTTTGTTCGTAATAATTAAATTACAACCAGACAGAGAACAAGGAGTTTGAGAACAAGGTAGGCTCATCTAATGTGCGAGATGAGCTACAGCAATGGGTCAATGAGTAGTATTACTGCGCCCCTATGGGCGTGCGAGCGGTGGTGCGGAATGCCGTAAAGCGCCTGTTAGAATACCGCGGGTCAAGTTACATTCTTATGTTCTCACATCTGTAGAATCGGCTCACAGAAACCGGCCAGTTAAAGCCAGATCGGCCGGTCGCAGATTGGGCTAATTTTAGTCAAATCGGCCGGTTTTGAATCGGCAACCGATCGATCGGCCCATCTCTAAAAAGGTGTTATGCTTATTCTATAATGAAATACTGATTCATGTGAAAAATCATTCAAACGTCAAAGATAAAAGTTAATAATTTATGTAATGCTCCTTGTTGTTAGTGTTTTGTAGGTCAGTGTATTATGAGTGACAATGTATGCTTTCTGAATGAGAATTGTTGCCAGTGTTATGGTCGAACGAGCTTATTTTGAGACATGTACAGTGTTTTGGTGGTTTGAGTGAGTTTTGGAAGTGATGCATGTTGGTAATGCAGACTGTATGAGTTTTGAAAAAGGGGGTTCAGTATTGACCGATGTTTGTTAGCAATTGAAAAAAAAGGCAATTATTGTAATTGTGTAAAGGCAATTATTGTCACATTGGATAAAAGTGTCAGCTAAATGACTGTAATGTCATGGGGACAGCAGATAGAGACAGACACACACATACAAACACGTCTGCAGACAGAACACATACTGTACCGACAGAGGGCATCATATTTAGTCATTCCATCACATAGCAAACTAGAAATGATGCTCAGAGAGCACAGACCTCCGCCCCTGAATGCATTTCCTGGCTCTGTGCATGCCAAAATTGAACAAGTTCTAAATTGTCCCATGCTGCACCCCTCCACCGAGTTTCATGAAAAGCAGAGAGTCTGTGTGTGTGAGTGCGTTTGTGTGTGTGTGCGTGCGTGCATGTTTGTGTGTGCGTGTGTGTGAGTGTGTGTGTGTCTCACCTCTCTCCAGACAGGGTTGACGGTGTTGCCGGCGACGCCGGAGCGTTTTTCCTGGCCGTGGTGCGCCAGGTCAGGGAAGGAGCTGTGCTTGCCAGGCCTGATGGAGATCTTCAGGTAGGGGTCAGGGTTGAAGAACATGCCCTTCTTCAGACCCACTGCCTGGAAGTCTGGACGGAGGGAGGGAGGGAGGTGGGACTTAGCAACATGTGACAGTAAACGCTTTACAATGATGGAGGGACAGAGAAGAAGAAAGAACAAAAAACTTTTCTCGGGTGCTTTAAAATCTACTCTGAAATTCCTGCCTGAGTAGTGGGAGAGAGAGAGAGAGAGAGAGAGAGAGAGAGAGAGAGGCTCTGCTCCACTGAGCACAGACTGTAGTGGCAGAGGGGCTCTAATGTTGGAGGGAAGTGTGCATGTGCGTGTGTATTTGTGTGTGTGTGTGTGTGTGTGTGTGTGTGTGTGTGTGTGTGTGTGTGTGTGTGTGTGTGTGTGTTTGTGTGTGTGTGTGTGTGTGCGTGTGTGTGCGTGCGTGCGTGCATGCGTGTGTGTGTGAAGCTCTCTAGCTCTTCTGGGATGCTCCATAAATCACCAACTATGACCAAGGAGGAAAAGCATCATTCAGACTGTCTACCATCTATCATTCGCTCCATCTCTCCATCCCTCCTCCTCCCTCCATCCGTCTCACGTCCACTCCTATTAGCCCCTCTGTGAGAATGACATCCCCCTCTCCAAGGATCAGGCTGTGGATAGCCTTGAGAAACAAAGGTGACGGAGGGCAGGCTAACTGTAGCGTAGCACGCTAACTGTGGTGTAGCAGCAGGCTAACTGTAGTGTAGCAGCAGGCTAACTGTAGTGTAGCAGCAGGCTAACTGTAGCGTAGCAGTAGGCTAACTGTAGCGTAGCAGCAGGCTAACTGTAGCGTAGTGAAGAATATAGGTAAAAGTCTACAGAGTCTAAAGTCAATGTAATGCTGTTTGTGTGTTTTGTGCTCATGTAAAACAGTCTGGAATGTGCATTGAGAAGGATAGCGGACAGCTGGGTTGGGGCCGTGGGTCAGGAGGTCAACTCTGGGCGCCAGGGTGTCACAGTAGGCCTTAACGGGGCCTCCCGGGGTGTCTCCCCAGGAGATGATATATAAGTTATGTGACATGCTGGTAAAATTAAGACTTCAGATTGTCGCTGACAGGCCAGTTGTGAACAAGCGCCCTTTCAAGGAGCCAATCTGCTTCACTAGGCCTTAAGATAGGAGTATGGGTGGAGCAAGGATGCCTATTTAATGTCTTGAGTCAACCTTGAGACTTTGTATTGTGAACGCGGTAGACCTGCTGTGCCCGTTAGATTCCACCAAGCGGGGGGGTAGGCAGAAGACAGAGGCCTCATCTTCGACCCACAGCTCCAGCAGCAGAGACAGGGAGAGACAGGGACTGTTCCATGTGAGTTTTAAGATTCTGTCCAATAAATCATTGTTTGCCGCTTCCAATCCCGTGTTGGGGTGATTTTATCAAAACTATCACAACAAGAAGGCTATCAACATCGTGGTTCATAAATAGATGATGCTGCAACTTTATTAAGGCTTACAAAAATTACACAACGCAGAGCAACAGAAGAAGAAAAGAACGCCAAAAGCCAACAATTGGTGCCGTGACCCGGATGAAGACAGAGCCAAGCACAACCGAATACCAGCCAAAACTCAGACCAGACGGTGGGGGACGCTTTACCTGAACTGACCTGGGTTTCGAGCCATTCAGAGCCATACAACAGGCGGTGAGTGTCTCTCAAGAAAGAACCAATCTAATAAACCATAGCCAAATCATAGCCACCAGCACGTTAAACTATGATTAAATGTCTAGACATATGTATAACAATAAAGATATATCTGCAATAATTTATGAATGCATTCTAATGAGCTCCAATTAAATGTGCACATAGACACCTGACTAATTCTCAGCTTGCGTCTTTTAAAGAGACCGAGTGGTAGAGCAGGGGTCCAATCAGACGTCTGCTTAAAGTCTCAGCTTGTGTGTTTTTTCAAGAGACCGAGTGGTGTAGAACAGACGTCCAGCAGTGTTCAACTGCACACATACAGTTATCTATTCTCGACTTGAGTGTCATTGACAAACCGAGCGGTGTAGGAACGGACCGTTGAAACCGGTCGTTGAAACCGGACCCGAGACCCGGTGCGTAGACAAACACTTTGGTCCCAGCAAATAAAGGACCAAAGCTTTATCATTTTATTTTCATCCGCTCACGGGAGCGGTAGCCTACTCCTATCCTCTCTTAGCCTGACAGTCTCATATCTCTTGCATTCCTCAAGACGACCTTGAGGGTGTTGTTCCACGCTTCACTCCCAGTCTCCAGAAAGGCTCAAATATCCTTAGTCTCTTAAAGGGCCTGGCTGACCATTCTGTCACACAATGTCTCCCACTCCAACCAAACCGGGTTCAACCCCGGACGCTTCGGGGGAGCCTAGTGCCCCCCCGCTTAAAGTAACAACTGAAAATTGAGGCACAGAACCGCCGGAGATCACCTTACAAAATATGAGTCATGAAATAGCCCAGGTTGTCTGGGAAAAGCTTAACCTGGTCAAATTACAGGCTGAAGTTGTGGCTAAATATGACATCGCAGAGGATGAGGAGGGAGGTTGGCCGTTAGCTGATATTAAACGAGCGTGGGGAAAAACCACGCGTCTCCCTAGGGACTCAAATGAACGTTTACAATGGTTTTCCTTGATTCTGGGTCAGATTAGGATCTATGAATCCCGAATGGAGAAAAGCCATTTAGAAAGGACAAAATCTGACTTTAGAACACGTTCAACGGCCCTACAGGAGAAAATATATGAGCTCACAACTAGGTTAGAAACCACGGAGCAGTGGAGAGAGGAAATGGAGAAGGGTAGGGCAGAGACAACCTCCGCCATAAACGAGCTATCAAGAGGTCGGGCTGATTTGGAAGCCGCCATACAGGCCGTGATGAGTGAAAGAGTCGAGATTGCGAAAGAACAACACGCCCAAGGGCAGGTCTTATCGCAGCTGGCTATTGACACGCAACATGCTCAAGAGCGGGCCATGCTGTCATTTTCAATAGATCTTAAGGGGCTCAGGGACATGATGATCTCCCAAACTGAGTTTCTTTCACAAATCTCTCACACACTCAGCTCTCTGGCCCGACAGCCTGCGCTCGCAGGCCCTTCTAAAAAGGGAGCCGCTCGGCCCCCACCTTCAGAAATTCCTCCGCCTCCAGCTCGAAAGGAGAAACCATCTTCCCAGGAGGTGACGTTTGGTACTACACCAGCCTCCAGTGAAACGCGACACCCTTCCCCCTCCCGAGGGCAGCCTTGGGAGGACGAAACATCCGATACCGAGACAGATGGTACGGTGCCCGATCTGCCTCCCCCCCGCCTCACTCCGTCCCCCCCACAAAGGGTACTACGAAGTCAAAATCCCTCAGGGGATAAACCTAACCGCTTGCGCCCTGTGCGCTGGACCACGGGGAGGGGCCGAGAACCTGTCATTCGTTTCATACCGGCCAAACCCGAGCATCTTGAACGATGGTCCCAGATGATCCGACACCCACGGGAAGTAGGCATGACAGCCTGGGACGAAATACATAGATTAAAGGGGTTATATGAACTTCATCCCTTCGATGGCATCTCAATCTTGAGTCATCACATGACCATCACAGAGAGGGAGAAGCTGAGGGAAAAGGTCGTAGAAGCTATGGGTGAGGGGAGCACAAATCTTGAAGCCGGCTGGCAAAAAGTGCAGGACTGGGTTGCGGATGCATCAAAGGTCGCAATAGACTGGAACAAGGTCACCGCTTGTGTCCAAAAAGGAAATGAGATGTTTACTGACTTCAAGGATCGGTGGAAAAGGACTCTCCTCCGTCATGGAGGGGTGCCACACATCACCAATGAATTGTTGCCTGACACCAAAGTGAGAATCATCACCGACACACTTGTCGGTGACCTTCAACACACACAATCAACCCCAACCTCAGGACGGCGCTGTCCATCAATGACCCGTCATGGGGCAACTCCACATACTTAGAACTCATAACTAAACTGGCTCTCTTGGATCAGACCCTGAACCAACCAACACCGGTATCAATACTGGAGCCGGAGCCGGAGCATGTGGCAAAAGGAGGTCGTAAAAAGGAGAGAAGAATGGCCCCTCCTGTAAAGGAGGCCTCAACCAGACAGGGAGAAAACAAACCCAAGTGCACATACTGTAAATTATTTGGTCACTGGGCCCAGGACTGTAGAAAGAGAGCGCAGGTTAACCAGTCAAAAGGGGGTTAAGCTGCTGCTCAACCTTTCGCAGCCTCACAAGCGCCCTCTGCGGGGCCAGCAGATGCTTACCAAAAGCGCCTGTCTCGCTTCATCTCTCTTTCTGCCGAAGAGCAGGAGGCCATCTTGGAGTCCCTGAGCAGGGGCCCCTCCACTCAGACTCCCTCCACAGGTGTGCGTCCTTTTTAGATCATCCCCCGCTCCGTGCCCTACAGGCGGCAGTCCAACAGAAGGAGGACGGCCTGTATGTAACAGCAACTTTAAATGGGCACAAGGAGGTAGATTTCTTAATTGATACCGGAGCGGTGGCGACAGTGGTTCCCTATCAATATCTCCAGGGAACAGACATTCAATTGAGTCATACAAAGGAGACCATGTATGGAGCGGGGGGGGAGCCATTATCTGTATATAAGACACATTCTTTTTCTTTAGAGATCGGGCCTCGAAGAATCCAGACATCAATCTGGGTGGGCTCTGGGGCCGATGCTCTCTTGGGACTCGATGTCCTAACTCAAATGAACTCATCTCTTGAATTCCAAGGGGGAAAAATCAGATGGAAACTGAGACGAGTGACTAAACCGGACCTAACCGGTAGGGTTGGGCGATGTGTGCTGAAATATGACATCACGATGTGGCCATCCAAACATCGCGATGGACGATGATATCGTCATTTTATGGAAATAATAATAATAATAATAATAATAAAAAAAAACGGAAAAAAAATAAGTAAAACATGTTTTATAGGCCTATTACGTATCCCGGGTAGGCTATTGTAGAATCAGGCTTCACATTAACTGGCTACATGACGCAGTCACTTTATATGAAATAACTTATATTTAATTTAGAGAGAAAATGCAAGTCTACAATAGCCTACCCGGGATACGTAATACGCCTATAAAACATGTTTTACTTTTTTTTCGAACAAATATGATATTGACGCCACCATGGCTATCTTGCACAAATCAGCACTGCTTGATCCAAGATACCGAGGGGAACACATGCAGCCACCCGAGCTGAACCACTTCAAGACCGAGCTGGTTGCAGAGATGGTAGCAACAACGACCCGTGCAGAGCGCCCAACAGTCAGTCCCACCACGCAGGAAGATCAGTCCAGCGCTGCTGCTCCTAAGAAGAGCAGAAGCTCGCTGGGCAGTCTTCTAGGGGAAAAAAACTAACCAGCTACGCGCACTGCTGCTGAAATCGCAGAGGTAGAGATCACAGCCTACTTGCTGGAAGAGACAATTGACGGAGATGACGATCCACTCAGATGATGGAAAGATAACCAAACGAGGTTTACTTTTATGGCTAGTATTGCGCGTAAATACCTCTCCATATTGTGATAGTATTTTAGACTGGTGTAGTCAAAAAGATTTACCAAGATACGTTCAAAAGGTTGAGTCTGGTTTTATTGTGGAAAACATTACGAGCGCAAGGACTTCCTGACAAACGCAGCAAAGGTGGTTCAGTCAGAGAAGTGAAGTCAGAGAAGTCATGCCCAGTCTTATATTCAAACAAAACACAGGTACGGCGCTTTGAGGATGTGATTGGCTACTCATTGCACGTCATGTGAAATGGCAGGCGTGGCCAAGAGTATAGACATGTGACAACAAAGAGAAACAAAGGTCTGAATCAGGACGAGGAAGACTAAGGTGGGGCCCTTCTGACTTAAACAAAGAGATGAGGAAGAGCTATGCAGAGTGTGTTTACAATTACAAAGGGGGGAGACTGAAACTGGGGTTTGCAGGGGACTTGGGGGGGAGGTGATAATTACCAGGACAAAGGTTTAAGGTGGTTGGGGTTTGCAGGGGACTTGGGGGGGAGGTGATAATTACCAGGACAAAGGTTTAAGGTGTTTGGATGTAAATTCCTGGACAATCCCTCATTTGTGCCTGAACAGGCACACAAAAATAAAATATAAAATCCAAACACAGCAGCTATGCTATACATGTGGAAAGGAAATAATCTCTCCACTAGGTGGAAACTTTAATTATTTCCTCTCAACGTGCAAAATCACACACCAAAACCCCTTGCTTCAGAAATTTGACAGGAAACAAGATAAAAAAATGACATGATTATATACTATTTATAGTCTAAGAGTGGACAACCATTCACCAAAAAACAAACTTGATTTAACAAGGCAAAAAAAGATAAAATGGTTACCAGTGTAAGAGGGGCAAAAAACCTCTTGGTCAATTTAGAGGAAAAACCCAAACTTATTTATCAACTCATGTTTCAACCATTGCAATTCTTGTAAACAAATATGATATTTTTCAGATTATTTCAAAGTTCATTCACTCTTGTGAGGAGGTGACCGGCAAGGTCAGTCTCCGATTGCTCATCAGAGGAGAGGAGAGTGTGGCGGTGACTGTCAAAGTCACTCTTGTTCACAGTGTATCCCAACAGTCATTTAGGTGGCACTTCTCTTTTGGCCAATAGAATGTCATTGGGGAATGCAAGGCGTCTTCTCTTCTAGATTGCAACTTCAATGTCGCGTTGCTTGAAATCAGTTATGTTCAATGTTAGTGTGTGCAGGTGTGTGTGCGTGTGTGGTGCATCTTGTGAGGAGGTGACCAGCAAGGTCATTTTTCCTCCGATTCCTCGTCAGAGGAGAGGACAGTGTGATGGGCCATGGTTTTGGCCTCTGAGCCCTCTGGTTCAGCTGCATTCTGATCTCCTGGTGTTTGCGATCCCCTGGTGGACCGTCCTCTGCTGCTTGGACCCGTCGGCAATGGCTTGCATGGGTCCATGAAGTCCTCTCAGATCGCTGTCTGCGTGATGAGTAGAACCTGGTACGGCCCGAGCCACCTCGGCGAGTTCCAGCTCCTTCGTCTGTGGTCGTGGACCAGGACCCAATCCCCAGGAGAGATGTGATGCAGGAACCCCTCCTTAGCCTCAGGAAATGGCGGTCCTCACTCTGTTGGAGACATCTGTTAACATCCTCCGCCACCCCTGTTTTTTGAAACATGATCTGGCCCGTGGGCTAGTTTGAAAGCATAATGAAAACATGAACGAGGTAGTACAGGTTTGTCATTAGGCCCTAGATACAGGTTAGTTTGGTGGTGGAAATGTGCACTTAGTCCTTCATTTCTTTTTCTCCGCAGGTGGAGCAGATGTTTGTAGGTCAGAAATGTCTGCCGGGGACAGTGGAGGAATCTTGTCAGGGTCTGTGGATGGTACAGATGAGAGAGACAAACAGAGACAAAACAGAAGAGCAAAAAGAGAGTCCTCTGGTCTGGTCTCCCTGTTCCCCTCTTTGGTCAGGAACGGTTATTCAAAATCTGTTGGAGATTCTCAGAAATATGGTTAAGCGCAAGCTCCTGCTTTGGGGAAAAATGTTGTTATTCAGTCAGGAAACTTAAACAGGGTGTCTGTTCAAGTGTCATTTTAGAGCCAGTCTGCAGTAGCCTACAGTGACATCAGGGGCAGCGTTAGAATGACTTCAACACGCCCAGTCCCCAGTCATGATCAAGGCAATTGGGTTTGGCTCTAGCATTTCTCTCACGATTTTATGAAAATAAAATAACCATATTCTCGTCTCAACAAAACAACACCCCCTAAGGGTGAAAGCAAAAATTTCCTGAAGTCAGGATTAAAATAGAGATGAGGCAAAGAAAATGACACTAAAATGAACTGGCTTCATTTACAATTAACTAATCAAAAAACTCCATCAAAGCTTCATTTGTATAGCTAAAATTTGTATATCTAAACCCTCCCTCTTCTGCATTTGAGGACAGAGTATTTGGGCACTGCTCCTGTTTCATACTTATGTCGCTCACAGTGAGTTGGTGACATGGCGTTGGTCTGCATCTCACGAACCCCAGATCGCCCATCTGTAGGGAAACAGGCCAGTAACCTCCGGTGTACGTGCCCGTCTCCTGGTTCGGCATTCACCCATCACTCCCGGAACGACAGTTGTCTGTAAAAAAAAACCACTCAGAAAAAACACTCAGGCCCGATGAATGTGCCTCAAACTATAAACATGAGATATTTAACATAACCATTTAAAAAATATAATTGGGTTATGAGATGCTGCATTCAGATTAAGACACTGGCAACCCTTATCTATTCCCCCCACTATTATGCACAAACCCTTATGTCTTAAGCTACATATCAGAAAGAGAGACAAAACAAACAACAGTTAAACAGACCAACAGCAGGTTCCAATGTCCCCAGGAAGGCATGATCCAGGCTCCTCAAAGACCTGCCGCCCAGGGTCCATAGCACCTGAAAATTAAGACTCAAAACACAGACTGGGTTCAATAGCAGAGGAGAAGGCCTAATGCCAACTCCTCAAAAAACACATTATCATTATATGAATGAAAATTCATACAGTAGAAATGCATAAAACGAACAGCTTATGGCCATTCATTGACTATTGAAACAAAACTCCTGAATCAAACCCCTATTCAAAACCCTGTCAGACTTTTGAGTTCGCTCTACATCTATTTTATCCTGTTTATTTACCTTAAAAATTAAAACTCTCTATCTTGGCTAGTTTAAAATCTCCCTTATGGGTTGTTCAAGGGAACTCCAGCAGGTGGCGCTCGACCCCAAAATCGGAGGCTCTTCCTTCCGGACCTGTTCGGACAAATACCTCGTAGAAAGAAGGGGCGTGGCTAATGGCGCAACAAGTCGAGGGGGGAATCTAATTTTAAATCAGAGTTATTCTGCTGGGGAAATGGCGGAGAGACTGTTTGCTGAATCTCCTTATCTTTCCTTCCTGACCTAAAAAAAAAACTCTCTCGTGCTACTCTCCCAAATCTTAAAAACAGACCAGTCTAGAGAATTAACAGGCTTTTCCCTTAACCCTCTAGCTGAGCCCGAATCTTAGAATTTAACACTAAAATGTCAGATGTGGATGTAAGAAATCGAAAATGCTTTAGCACATAACGAAATTCTGCCAACAAACGCTCGCAGAGTAATGCTTCAGCGCAACAATCTTCTCAGGCTAGCAGTAGAATCCTGTGACCTCCTCTAGCCCTATGTTATTAGCCGGGGTTACATTGACACCTAGTGGTGCTCCCAAAATGTTGCATGTATGACCCGGAAGTTGTCTTTGGCAGCGCGGGGAAATTTAAAGAAACAACTCCCTAATAAATCACGACGCAGCCTAAAACCCCAAAACAGCAATGAAAGGAAACCTTATGGTTAACTCACGGCGGGAAAGAATACAATTTCGAAAGAAACACACATTAAGACACATTAAATTCGCTTAGTACTCACCTAGTCAGCGAAGTGCTTTGTTCTCTTCTGGCTCAATGGCGGAACACCGCGATAGCGGAGTTTTCCTTATCTCCTAGGCAACCAGCTAGCTAGCCTACTGGGAATCTAGCAGAATTTTAACAGTCTAAAAAGGGTACAAAACAATACTTTACCTGGATCCATGGCGCGCATAACAAACAATAATCAAGAGCCGAGGCTCAAACAGTGAACACATAAGACGAACAACCCCCCGTGCACATGCAAGAGAGAACGTAGCAGACACACGGGAACGCAAACAAAGGACGACCAAACGACGACCAAAAACGATACGACTTAACACACAAACATGAAACAAAGGCCCACGTTTACAACAAATCATTCTCGGCTGCACTAGCAATTTGGTCCAGGCTAAACCTTCCGTTTAGATCCTACCAAAATACTGTACAGCTTTGGTCAAAGCTAACGCTCGTTAGGTCTACCAATCTGATCAAAGCTAACTTCTCATTAGGTTTACCAATCTGGTCAAAGCTAACTTCTCGTTAGGTTTACCAATCTGATCAAAGCTAACTTCTCGTTAGGTTTACCAATCTGGTCAAAGCTAACTTCTCGCTAGGTCTACCAAACCACCCGGGATCAAATGGGAAAACGTTTCTCCAAGAAACGCGGATTGGAAACACCAATCACTCCCTGTAGCTACTTTTCTGCGGTTTTAATCTCATCCGCGACCGGCCAAAAGGGAAGCCTGTTCTGAACACTGCTTATACCCTCGTAACGAAACAAGGACGAAGTCAAAGGACAATACGATATAAATATATATATTGCTGTTCACATCTCCTTGGATAGTTACTTACTTAATACCCACGCTGGGGTTTCCTGTTTTCAACCAATCCAGACCAACACAACTGAACCAAATCAAGGCAAATACAACTCAGAACCACAAGAGGGTTCGTTTAAACGTACCTGTGCGCTTCAAGAATCCAGTGGCAGAACTGAGGAAATAATCTCGGCTAGCGCTCTGGCGCAAGAGAGAAAATTGATTTTCCAAGCCCACTATGGACCGACACGTCTGCCGATCAGTCCTATCCACTGGAATCCCGAAGCAAACGCAGGCAGTGATCCCATCCCCGTCGCCAAACTGTGATAGTATTTTAGACTGGTGTAGTCAAAAAGATTTACCAAGATACGTTCAAAAGGTTGAGTCTGGTTTTATTGTGGAAAACATTACGAGCGCAAGGACTTCCTGACAAACGCAGCAAAGGTGGTTCAGTCAGAGAAGTGAAGTCAGAGAAGTCATGCCCAGTCTTATATTCAAACAAAACACAGGTACGGCGCTTTGAGGATGTGATTGGCTACTCATTGCACGTCATGTGAAATGGCAGGCGTGGCCAAGAGTATAGACATGTGACAACAAAGAGAAACAAAGGTCTGAATCAGGACGAGGAAGACTAAGGTGGGGCCCTTCTGACTTAAACAAAGAGATGAGGAAGAGCTATGCAGAGTGTGTTTACAATTACAAAGGGGGGAGACTGAAACTGGGGTTTGCAGGGGACTTGGGGGGGAGGTGATAATTACCAGGACAAAGGTTTAAGGTGGTTGGGGTTTGCAGGGGACTTGGGGGGGAGGTGATAATTACCAGGACAAAGGTTTAAGGTGTTTGGATGTAAATTCCTGGACAATATGCGCAACCAGCACACCATCAGAGCGCGTGTTCAGCACCGCAGGTAGTGTTGTCACTCCTCTCCACTCCCTACTAAAGCCTGATAAAGTGAACATGCTGGTTTTCTTAGCCAGGAATCTAGAATAGAAAGAGTAGGCCTAAACCCTGGGGTAAGAGTATAGAGTCAGATTGTGGAGTTTTTGTTTGCCATTTTTTTATGCCATTTGTGGTATTTTAAAAAAAATATGTAAATAACAATTATTTACAATTTCTTTATTATTATTTCTTTATTATTCAACGAAATATGCGGTTGATAAACACGGGCCCTATCAAATTTTGTGAGTTGTTTATTTTATGCATAATGGCCCAGAAGCCACACATTTAAATAAAGCCGAATTTACATTGTATTTTATTGTGGTCTTTTGATTAAAGTAGGCAAGTAAGTACGAAACGAAATGATTATTTAACCGGGTATCTACATTTCTACATGCATATTAACTTTGGTATCTACATTTCAGGTCCCGTTGGCGAGTCTAGGTTCTGATTGGCTCTTTCTAGGTTATTCTGCCCAGAAATGAGCATTTAGCTTGCCTGCATGTACGTGTTATAATAGCAACGAAACAAAATATTTTCTGTTCTACAGTAGGCCTAGTGTGTCATTTATTGATAGTTGGTTCGCTTAGAACCTTGAACTGGACTCATTAATGAAAAGCGTTGTATGCCTCAATGTGGCGAAAAGGTAAGAATTAAATTGCAAAAAAATAGGCTAATGCTATATTATTGTTGTAACAGGTAATATTTATGTTGCATGTGGCTGATCATGGCAGGCTAAGTTTGATGAAATCGTTTATCAAGTCGAGTCCGAAGACCCTACTATTATAGGCCTAGTCATAGGCCTAGTTATAGGCCTAGTCTTGTATCATAAATGACTGAGGGAAGAAGTTGCAAATGTTTGCCTATGCCCTTCCACTACATTGTTTATGTGTCATAATTTAACAGATTAGAATTTATACAGCTAAACAAACGTTCACTCCGTGTCCGTGCGTAAAATGTTCCATGAGCGCACGGGCTGTTGAACTACATCAAATTGAGATGTTTGTTAAGCTATAGATACATTCTAATGTTACATTTTATGACACATAGGCCTAGAATTAGTAGATTACGACTCAAATTAGTTAATCTAATTATTTACAATGTTTAAAGAAGCAGAAATAACTCCGGTATAGGCGTCGACTCGCACCATATGCCTCTCGCTCAGTTTGCTGTCCAAATTCTTCACGAAGGACACAATAACTGTGGGAAACGTATTAAATGGTCTTCATTAATGTAGGCCTACACATATATAATAACCAACTGTTCCATTAACGTAGGCCTACACATATATAATACCCAACTGTTCCATTTTCACAGCTCAAGTGTTTAAAAAGCGCCGATGTGACGATGGTTCTCAACCATCGTATTTTTCTATCAACCATTGGCGATGGACGATAACCCTACTAACCGGCATCCTATATGGGCCAAAGACAAAAATGATTGTGGAGAATGGACCCGGTCACCTACACAGGTCGGCCGCCACCATGTACTCGTCAATATCCTCTCTCTCCCCAAGCAGTCAAGGGGATCAAACCCCTCCTCAAAATCTTTGAAGAACGGGGGGTTCTGAAAAAGGCCCGCAGCGCCTCCAACAGCCCGGCGTGGCCGGTCTTGCAACCTTCGGGGGAATGGCGCCTCTGCGTGGACTACAGAGTGGCCAACGAGTACGTGGACAAATTGGCGCCCCTAGTGGCGGACCCGTCCACCATCTTCAGTGCCCTAGAACCAGAGCATAAATGGTTCAGTGTCATAGACATGACACAAGGCTTCTACAGTGTGCCTCTGGCAGAGGAGGTGCAGCCATGGACAGCCTTCACCATCGATGGAGAACAGTATCAGTTCACCCGGACCCCAATGGGTCTCCACAACTCTCCATCCGTCTACCATCAGGCGTTGCGTAGCCACCTACGCGAAATGCCTCCCATCACTTCCACCATCTTGCAGTATGTCGACGACGTTCTGCTGGCCAGTCAAACAGAACCAGAACATGAGCGTGACCTCAAAATCCTCCTAGACCATCTCCAGGAGCGAGGCCACAAGGCCAGTCTGGGGAAAGCTCAGGTCATGCAAGAACAAGTCATCTACCTCAGGCAGAGAATCTCTCAGGGAAGCCGGGAAATCACCCAAGACCGGACCCGAGCCATCCGAGAGACCCCGGCCCCAAAGAACCTCCATGATCTTCGATCCTTCTTGGGCCTGTGCAACTACAACCGAGCTTGGATAGAAGATTACGCTGAAATTGCACAGCCCCTCATAGAGCTGACCAAGGGTGGCCGTCATTCCAAAGACCCAGTGCATCTTGAAGACACCCAGGTGCAGGCCTTCAACAACTTGAAAGATGCTCTCGCCAAGGCCCCGGCCTTAGGCCTCCCGAACACTGGGAAAGAATACACGCTCCACGTGTCCGAAAAGAACGGTTACATGACGTCGGTCCTGACCCAAGAACACGGAGACCGACAGAGACCGGTGGGCTACTACTCAATGCGCCTTGATCCAGTGGCTCAGGGCTTCGGCCCCTGTCTACGAGCCATCAAAGCTGTCTTCTTAGCCGTCCAGACTGTGCTCAGTTTAGTCTTAGACCAGACACTGATCGTCAGATGCCCACAT
The DNA here is from genome assembly GCF_949987555.1 of Borostomias antarcticus. Taxonomy (NCBI): domain Eukaryota; kingdom Metazoa; phylum Chordata; class Actinopteri; order Stomiiformes; family Stomiidae; genus Borostomias; species Borostomias antarcticus. The sequence continues at coordinate 16,464,003 of NC_140242.1, forward strand.
GCCGTTCACACTCTTCTGACTATGAACAGAGCATCTCAGGTCACTGCATCCAGATGGGGAAAGTGGTTGGCGGTCCTTGAAGCCCCAGGCATCGTGATTGAACGAGCAACACCATCCAATCCATCAACAATGATAGCGCCAACGGAGGAAACAGGTGACAGCCTTCATGATTGCCAGGAGGTGATTGAAGCAATGGAACAAACCGAGACGGTGCGAAGTCTGCCCCTGGACAACCCCGACCTGGTCCTCTACACCGACGGGTCATCCATGGTGGAGGAGGGAATCAGGAAGGCGGGGTGGGCAGTAACCAGTGAAGTGGAAGTCCTGGCCTCAGGTGCCTTACCTCCAGGAACCTCCGCGCAACAGGCAGAGTTGAAAGCGCTCATAGAAGCGTGCAAATATGCCAAAAGACGGACTGCAAACATCAACGTGGACAGTCGATACGCGCACGGGATCCTGCACGACTTTGGAGAACTCTGGAAGAGGCGAGGCTTCCTGTCAGCGTTAGGAACACCCATCAAAAATGGAGAACTGGTTCGAGAACTGATTGAAGCGATTCATCTTCCCAAAGTGACGGTGCTAAAGGTCAAAGGCCACACGCATGCGGACACCGCTGACAGCCGAGGGAACGCTATGGCGGACCAAGCAGCCAAGAGTGCAGCCCAAAACCAAGAACCCAGCCCAAAACATCTGTCACCAGTCCAAATGTCTCCACCTTATCAGATTGACACCATCGCCGATGTCAAGACCATGCAGGGGGAGACCACCATCGCAGAAATGTGGACTTGGATGGAGGAGGGAGCCAAGGTACATCCCGATGGGGTGTGGCGGTATGGACATCGAATGGTGGCTCCACAGCGGCTGCTCCCTTACCTGGCCACGCAGATTCACTCTCTGGGACATATTGGAGCTGACAAAATGGTCTATCGGTTCGCTCTCATCTGGTGGAACCTGCAATTCAGGCGCCAGGCCGAACATGTGGCCTCCCACTGTGTGACATGCCAGAAGGTCAACCCAGGAACCCGAGTCCGAGTGCCCTGCATGACAACACCCGCGCCCCCAGGACCCTTCAGACATCTCCAGATGGACTACATCACCCTTCCCAAGTGTCGGGGATTGAAGGACGTCCTTGTGATCGTCGACCGCTTCTCACGATGGGTGGAGGCCTTTCCCACTCTGAACGGCACATCCAAACATGTGGCCAAGGTGTTGGTGCGCGACATCATCACCCGGTGGGGCCTTCCATCCCAGATTGACTCTGACAGGGGGACAACCTTCACCGCGGAGGTTTGTGCTGAGGTGTGTCGGATGCTAGGCATCACATGGAAACTCCACTGCCCTTATCATCCACAGAGCAGTGGTCAGACAGAACGCATGAATCGCGTCATCAAAGAGAGGCTTACCAAGTATCACCAGGAGGGTGTGCCTTGGCCAAACGCTTTGAACATCGTTCTCTGCTCCATTCGAGCAACACACAACAGAGAAACGGGCCTCAGTCCGTTCGAGGTCATCTGTGGGAGACCAATGTCGCTCCCCGGAGCCATCGACCTCAGAAAAGCAGACATTCATCTCACAAGTGATACATTGATCGATTACTGTGAGAGGTTGAGCGCGGCAGTTACCAAAGCTCATTTTCAGGTGCGTACGGCATGGAGTGATGTCCCAGAAGGAGGACACACTCTGATCCCAGGCCAGTACGTCATGATCAAAAAATATCAAAGAGAGACATTAGACGTCAAGTGGGATGGGCCGTACCAGGTATTGCTCATCACCAACACCGCAGTCAAGGTAGATGGGAAACCAAATTGGATTCATGCTAGCCAATGCAAGGTGGTTGAACCACCGCCCGCTGAAGATTAAAAGCACCACCGGTCATGACACTCAGGTTGAAACACTCTAAGGGAACTCAGGACGTAGACTATCATTAAATAACATCAGTGGCCTAACACTCCAAAAGTCAGGGACATCGATGGCAGTGTTGTTCGAACAGAGCCCTTGAGCTAAAGAATCATGCGTCTTAGGCGTGAGGGCATACTCGGGGTGAAGAACGCATTTTGGGGCATTCTCTGAAATATCCCAATATGTGCCACTGTTCAATGACTGTAGCTCTGCTGAAAGGGACAGAAATGAGTGTTAGGGCCTCAGAAAGAGTAGCTTAGTTCCTGAGTCAAAGAGTCAAAGTCTGACAGTGTTTTATGATAAATAAGCCTTTATTTTCATCTTCCATCAGGGCATTATAACCAATATACCTTGTAGAACGTCTGATCCTGTGATAGTTCCTTTATGTTTCCTGTACCACAGATGGAGTTGGAGAAGGCCTTCTGGTTTACTCTGGATGCGAGTGATCACGTGCAACACCTCGAAGGGACGGACAGCTCTACCTCGGGTGGAAGACGGGACACTTGAACTTTCACACATTTCACTCACACCACCCCCTAATCACATCCTTTCATCCACAGGTGGTAGGGAGTGGTCATGCCAATAGTGGTCAAGTGTGTTAAGCAGAGTTATACTGTACAGGTACCTCCTCAGGTTACAGTCGAAACATATTCATTACAACTAAAGCAGGGACATTGTAGAACGGTTAATCTGACCAATCAGTGGACGGGTAAAGCTGTTTGCCATTCAGAGCATTTTGACGTGTATTTCATCAAAAAGGTTATTTATTTTGTAATTGGGGGTGTTCAGGTTTGGAGCAATTTCCCTCTCACAGCGGAAATCCACTCAGCTATCAGGGCACATCTTGTAGGCAGAAGGCACGTCGATTTTAGCCTCACTGACTAAGTTAAATTAGCTCTCAGGACCTCTAGGTTAATCCGCTGCTATCATGAAGGTGTTGTGTCTCAGCATCCTTTGCCTTTTTGTGGTTAGGCCTTCCCAGCCGGCCGCAGAAAACCTCGCTCTGAGGTGGGCCTATGAGGTAGCTAATTCAGTCAATTTATCGACCTGCTTCGTATGTCTCCAACTCCCATCCTCTCAGGCGACTGGGGTGCCACAAATGGCGCACCCGTTTAATGAAACCCATATGCGACGTTACATCGCCCGCCTCATACTGGTGGGGGACTCAGATTTCGAGAAGGCATAGCTCAGGTAATGATCCCTGATTCCACAATGCATCCCGGGGAGCCGGAGATTGTGGAAAGCCAAGTGTGGTCGGTGAAGGGCTTACCATTGCCCCTCCCACAACGAACTCAGGGATTTTTCTGTTTACAAAAGGAGTCGGGATCATTGTGGGTAGGAGCAAGTCAGTGTTTACACACCAGACTCTGCGTCGTCCCCAAGTGTGGGATATAGGCTCCGGACGTTGACAGGAGTTTATTGGGTTCTACCAAAGGCGTGGAAGGGGACGTGCTATCTTGGGTTCATCTTACCAGGGGTAGTGCTTCACCAGGACTGGGACTCGGCGGTCGCATTACATGTCCATGGGGTTGTGGGAAACGGGTCCGTTCATCATTCAGCCATCCGCCGCTTCAGGAGGGACAGCAGTCCTAAGTTAGTGGATGGGTTACTCACTCAGCACGGGGTTTGGGAGGACATTCTTCTATTTTTCGCTCCGGGTGTGGGGGTTGAATTGTTAGTAACGGACGTGGAGAAGCTGGCCATCGCTTTTGGAACCTTGTCTAATCGCACCACAGATTCCTTGAGGCTGATTAACGATGAGATGTCAACCATGCGTAAGGCAGTGATTGAGAATCGTATGGGGCTAGATTTGATCTATGCTAATCAGGGGGGGCTTTGCAAGGTTTTAAATCGAACGTGCTGTTTCTACATCCCAGACCATCAAAAACCACTTCAAACCCAAATTGACAAGATCAGGGCTATGACTAACTCCCTCCATATCAGCGCCGTCCCTCATCTGGGAGAATGGTTCAAGTGGTTGCAGGGAAATCCCTTACTTTCCTTCTTGATCCAAATGGCGGGACCGCTGATATTGGTTGTGGTGATTGTGGCGGTCGTGGTGGCCTTGTCTCGTTGGATTCTGATTCGAGCTTGTACCACCGGGGCGCGCCGCAGCTATCCAGTCCGTAGGGTCAAGAGGGCCCCAGGACCTGGGGTCGTACCTCTTTAAACCAATTTATGATTTGATTGCAATAAAGTTTAATTTGTTAAGGTGCCTGTCTGAATGCTAGGTTCAGATATGTTATTTCAGTCAACTTTGTTTTTGCTTTACTTAAGGGGTGTGTTGTTTAATAAATAATGCATGGGGTGGGGTGTTTTGCTTTGTTATATTGAGTGTTGTTATCTTTCATGTGTTTATTTTCCTATGTATCTCTGTGTGACATTTTATCCAGATTGGTATGATTCTGTGCAATTGTATAGAATCACAGGAGGGATTGAAGAATATAGGTAAAAGTCTACAGAGTCTTAAGGGGAGACACGGTAGGTGAAAACATTGTTTTTCAACGCCCTGGTCAAATTTGAGATTTTGTGCTAGTTTGCTTCCATAACATGTCTTCTTTCATACTAGTGGAAATAAAACATCAAAAATACGCATTTAGATGTTTATTTTACTTCATTTAGTCTGTTTGCGTCTGTAGATTCTTCCTAAAATCACCAAAAGTTAGCCTTTTTTCGGAACGTCTCGCAGCGTTTCTTTCGTCTGGATCCGGTCATCCGGGTATCGTTTGAAAGATCTGGCTCTCGTGCACAATGTTATCGCAACCAAACCTGATAGTTTCATTTGTATCAGCAACCAATCGTGGAAATACAAAGGCGGGTTTGATGCTAACCGTGAAATCTCATTGGCTGTTGTTGATTTCTGAGAACGTGATTGGTTCAGCGCGTCATGTGACACGTTTCCACTTCCTTATATCTAATCCAAATAATGCAGTCTGTAAAGCGTTCTAAATGTAATAAGCAACAACGACAACAGTGTTTGCCCGCAAGGTTGAACAGAAAACATGAGAAACAAAATGGAAATGTTTACATTTATGAGATATAAAGTGCCTATTCGCGCAAGTTGTCATTAGCCGGTGCTAGCATGTCCAGTCAGCAGCAGGGAGATGAGGCTAGCGTTAGCATGTCCAGTGAGCAGCAGAGATGCGGCGCGTTTGAATGAGCTGATAACTGGGTTGATTTGTCCTAATTGTGCAGGGACTGGTATTAAAATTAACATAGATCCTCAGAATAGTGGGTTCTGTAGTACTTTGCTCTTAGAGTGCAGTCTTTGTGAGAAATGGCTATCGCAAAAGTGTCTACACATCGACTCGGCTTCATGATACAACTAGGAATGATGTTGCATTTGATGTCAATGTGAGGATGGTCCTCTTAGCGCACGAGTTAGGGTTGGGGTATGCAGCTCTCCAAAAGATTAGTAAAGTGTTGGATCCCAGGGCTTCATCTGAAAACGTATCAGAAACATGACAAGAGGGTGACAGGTAGGCTATTGAAACGTGTTCCCTCTCTCTCTCTCTCTCTCTCTCTCTCTCTCTCTCTAGCCAATATCAGAAGCCTATACATATGCACAGTAGTCTCTCTACCTGTGGCATATCTACATGCATCCATAAACTGACCAAATAAACTGTTTTAATTTCAGTTGCTGAAATAGAGAGAGGTCTGGAGTCCTTTCACAGAAGCAGAGAGCAGATTAGGCAGGCATATGCAGATGTGGACCCAGAGGTAGGTAAGCTGACTGCCAATAAATGCAAAATGTTACAAAATTATTAGTTATTGAGAATTATTACAATAATTCTCAATAACCAGCGTTCAGTGGACAACATGAAGGCGGCAATATGGGGTAGTCCGCTTCACTGATGACAACCCCATGCGCACCAGGAACATATTGTGGTTTTAGGACAGTTTTGGGGACTGCAGCTGAGTGGGTTCTACAGACCAGCTGCTTACAACAGTTTTGTTGATAGCTAGTGTGGTGCCATCTGAGGAGTGACTCTGTAGACCTATGACGGCGTAGCTTGATGTCTCCTATGGTGTTGCTTTTGACGATGGTTATATCACTTGTTTGTTTGGCAATCTATATTTAGCTTCTATTGGTGTTTACCCTGCATTGTTTACCACATCTTGTCCTGTGTATTTATGAATCAGCTTACTCTTCATGTTCATTCATTCATTCATGTTTTCTCCATGTAAAACGCTTAAAAAAACACAAAAAGCTAGATAATCTGTTTTCTCATGCATGTCCTCGTCAAATGTGTCTATCTTTGTCCATGATCTGTTTAACAAAATAATACAAGCTTTCTAAAAGGGAATGTTCTCTTCCCTACTAACATTGTCTCGTCTCTAGTCTCGTCTTACTAACATCCCACTCGTGGGCTGTACCTTGACGTGGTGAGTGGGCTTCCAACTAAACAGGTCTTACTTCTCTATACAAAATGTCTACTCCTGGGGCCTCATTTATCATTGAGGTACGCCTTCTTTTACACGGTCTTTTTCGCGAGTTCAGGCGTACGCCATTTGCCCCCCCCACATTGCGATTTATCAAGCCGAAAGGGCGAAAATTTAGTCGCCTTTCTCCGCGCTTTTGTAGGACACCTCTCAACTTGTCCTACCGATTTACACGGTGTTCTACGCCCTTTTTGAACACAGGGGGAACTGGCGACGCAGGTGGTGCGTCGGTGAATTACTATGTTTGACGGAGAGAATAAGAGCGACAGTTCATGAACGCACAATCATGTAGGCTACTAGGCCAATTCAGCACAAACATATATCGCAATGCAAGATTAGACGTGTCCTCTAACCGGCTCATTCATGGTTCGATATGGATTTGTTCCCCAAACTGTACCTATGCGCTGTCCCAAACCCTTCCGCGCTATATGTCACACACTTAATGCAGGCACTCCATCAAACGCCAATCATTGACCAATTAGATGGTCATCAATATGTGATCATGTGGACCTGTTTGCTCTTTGGTAAGCATATAAATGACAGTCCTCCTGTGCGTAATGCGAGCCTAAATGAATCCGGCGCTACTCGGCCTACTGGCCGAGATAGAACTCCAAAGAGGTGACGGCGATGGCGACTGCACCCACATAAGGGCACCATCAGTGAATGAATACGTCTATGTGAATCGCTAAAATGTGCACACTAGAAATACCCAAATCATATGTGACGCCGACATGCTCATCACAAGTGTAGTGGCACGGTGGCCTGGCTCCACGCATGACTCATTCATCCTGGCGCACAGCAGGGTAGGGACTAGACTGGAGGCAGGCGCTGCGCGTGACGGCTGGCTTGTTGGTGTGTCCATAGCCAAGATACATATTCTTTGTCTTATTTACTTTAATCTTTATTAGCATTTTCCATCCATACAACGACAATACAATAAAACATAAAAACTTACAATAACAGCTTATGGGTACTTCCATCCATGCAGCTTTTTTTTCTTACTCAAATATGACAATTTTAATATTAGTGGTATCATCACACTTCCTTCTATAATCCATCCATTTTTCCCATCTCCCTTCAAACTTTCCTTCCTGCATCCTCAATGCATAAATAAATATCATAAATCTCCTCCACAACACCCACCACTGCTCCTTGGTTGGGGGTCCCACCTTATACCAAGCCCTCATTATTGTCTTTTTACTAGCAACCAATAGTACTTTCACTAGGTATCTGTCCCCTCCTTGTACATCATTCTGTTATGTTTGCCAAGATGTATATTCAAAGCTGATAAGAATGAGAACCAGTCAAGACCCCACCACAAAATGAGGACCCAAGCCCTCAGCCCCCTCCCCGTCATGAGGTTTACCAGCGGGGCCAAAGGGCCCACACTGAGGTCATGCGCCAGCTATGAGGACACAAACAAGTAAGGTTCACATTTCTACCATTTTATTGTCTGTTGGTGGGTGACTGTGTGAGGTGTGTGAGTGCGTTTGTGAGTGAATGTGTGAGGTCCGTGAGTGTGGTAGTGAGTGACTGTGTGAGGTCCTTGAGTGTGGTAGTGAGTGACTGTGTGAGGTCCGTGAGTGTGGTAGTGAGTGACAGTGTGAGGTCCGTGACAGCATGTGTGAGGGAATGAAGTGCAGTGAGGATGTCCTGTTGGCTCTGGTGGTGTAGTGTGGTGACCTCCACCAACTGCTGCACAACTGCCCCACAACTGCCCCAATCCCTTCTGCCATTTCCCTCTGGGCCTCTAGGGTCATGAGCCTCCAGCACAGCGTCTGATAGGAAGCCCAGCCCTCAGGGACCCTTGAGGCAGGGACGCTGGCAGCCGGAGGTGGAGGCGTGGGCGGTGGAGACGGAGGCGCTGGAGATGGCACTGGATGTAGAGGCTGCAACCGGCGGGGGCACGACCGTCAGGTCAAGGACCACTGCAGACTCCCCCTCCTCTGAGTCCCACCCCACGTCAGAGTCTGGAGAAACAATTTCAGTCATTTTCTTTGAGTTTGTCTGTTAACTTGATTATGCATTAAACATTTTATTGTGTAGCCATATTCAATTGATATGTTTTTCTGTTGGCAGCCAAATAAATGCTGAAGTGTGATTTACCGGGTGATTTAGATGAGAGTCTTAATAATGTGGTCTAACATTATGAAGTGGTCATCTGTGTTATCGTTCCCTGTTTTTGGTCCTGAATCGATCATAGCCTACCACAGAATGTGTGGAATGTTTGCTTTCCTCACTGCCACATAATACAGCATGTCCGTGTAGCCTACGCCACATACAGGATGCACGAAATACAGTAGACTACCTAAACTGTAGGAGCGATCAGACAAATGTAGGCTCGTACAAATAGCTTACCTTCCGAAGATGATTTTCTTTCCTCGCGTGGACCTCACCAACAAGCACATGCACCTCCGTCTCCGAAAAGTTTCTCTTCTTTCCGCGTTTTTCCATAAACGTATTTGTCTTGCCTTTGCTCCACGCTATATTATGTCGGTTCCTTCCGGGGTATCCCCGTCGTGCGCTGTCATAGTTTTGACCATATATGGTTGGATTTGGGCGTGGAGAGGGCGGAACACGGGGCGCGTGCGCGTACGCTCTGTTCTCCGCCCGTCTCGGATTTCAGAGCGTACGACATTTTTGATAGATCCGAAAAGCGTGTAAATATTCTCGTCGTACGCTACATTTCGCATTTTCCGCGTTTTCGTCGTACGCCCTCTTTTACACCAGAATTTACACGCTCTTTGATAAATGAGGCCCCTGGACTATTTTGAATCCACAACATGCTGTGTTATTCAGTTTTCAGTTTCTATGTGTTTTCAGATGTTGTGTAATGTTGTTACTAATGATGTGATTGGATATTGTGTTTGTAAATATTGGTTTACAATGCAAATGTATGGTTTTTTACAATACAAATTTTCAAAGCCCGTTTTCTCAAAATGAGTTATTTCTCATCTTAGGGACATCAAAACCACCACTTGAGTAGCACCTACATACACCTAACTTTCCAGTTTTGTTCCAATCCATATTCTGAGAGTTTGTCCAAGGGGGATTTTTTAAATTTCATTCATAGCCTGATTTATATAACAGTTTATCCCTAAAACATGGCGAAAATTGGTCTTTTTATGACTGTTGACAGTATTTTCTGATTTCTGAAGTGAAGAAAAGAGATATCAAAAATCCCCCTTGGACAAAGTTTGAATAGGGATATGTGAACAAAATGAAACAAGAATTTTGAATCTGGCTTGAACCAGTTAAAAAAATTGATTTCCCGAAATTATGCAAATTAGCGCATATTTAGCGCATATAATGGCTTATTTGCATATTTATCCATAAGATTTCAGAAAACTTGTAATACAAAAAAGATGCTCCTTAATGTACCTAACAAACTGGGGGAGTTTGATGGTGATACCTATTAAGGATTTTTTTTTTCCTATTCACCTGGGGTGTCTCCCCTTAAGTCAATGTAATGCTGTTTGTGTGTTTTGTGCTCATGTAAAACAGTCTGGAATGTGCATTGAGAAGGATAGGGGACAGCTGGGTTGGGGCCGTGGGTCAGGAGGTCAACTCTGGGCGCCAGGGTGTCACAGTAGGCCTTAACGGGGCCTCCCGGGGTGTCTCCCCAGGAGATGATGTATAAGTTATGTGACATGCTGGTAAAATTAAGACTTCAGATTGTCGCTGACAGGCCAGTTGTGAACAAGCGCCCTTTCAAGGAGCCAATCTGCTTCACTAGGCCTTAAGATAGGAGTATGGGTGGAGCAAGGATGCCTATTTAATGTCTTGAGTCAACCTTGAGACTTTGTATTGTGAACGCGGTAGACCTGCGCCCGTTAGATTCCACCAAGCGGGGGGATAGGCAGAAGACAGAGGCCTCATCTTCGACCCACAGCTCCAGCAGCAGAGACAGGGAGAGACAGGGACTGTTCCATGTGAGTTTTAAGATTCTGTCCAATAAATCATTGTTTGCCGCTTCCAATCCCGTGTTGGGGTGATTTTATCAAAACTATCACAACAAGAAGGCTATCAACATCGTGGTTCATAAATAGATGATGCTGCAACTTTATTAAGGCTTACAAAAATTACACAACGCAGAGCAACAGAAGAAGAAAAGAACGCCAAAAGCCAACAGTAGCAGCAGGCTAACTGTAGCGTAGGAGCAGGCTAACTGTAGCGTTGCAGCAGGCTAACTGTAGTGTAGCAGCAGAGATGTGCTGGTGAATTAAATATGGATGAGGACACGACACAGCCAATCAGCAAAGCCGCTATGAGAGGCACCCTTAAAAAGAAGTCTTCTTGTTCAAAGAGACAGCGTGTGTGTCTGTGTGTGCGTGTGCGTGTGTGGGCGTGCGTACGTGTGTGTGAGAGTGATGGTGTAGGGTTGGTAGAGGTATGTTTTCACTGTCTCATTAATAAACTGCACCTGGACAACAGGCTGAATGGGCAGGAGACACTGAGGCCATCTACAAGAAGGAACAGAATCGACTACTTCCTGAGGAGACTCAAGTCCTTTGATGTGTGGAGAACAATGTTCAACATGTTCTACCAGTCTGTTACAAATGCCATCTTCTTTGAGGTGGTGTGCTGGGGCAGCAGTATCAAAGCAGCGGATGCTAACATGATGGACAAGCTTATCAGGAATGCAGGCTCTGTACTGGGGATCAGCCTGGACTCAGTGATAGTCGTTTTGGAGCGAAGGATGCTGATCAAACCGAGGGCTGAACAATGACTAGCACCCTCTTCACCCATGGCACTCTGCTCAGGCAGCTCGGAGGTGAAGGCTCCCTGGACTGTAACACCCATAATTTCCCCCTGGGGCTCAATATTCAATGCTCAATAGGAGAGACGGAGTAGTGGAGGGATTGAGGGATGAAAGGATGGAGACAGGAGCAGAGACGGAGGAGAGGAGGGACTGGCGGGAGGGATGAGGAGAGGTGACGGTATGAGGTGACGGGCATAGAGAGAGGGAAGGAAGGAGGAGCATGAAGACTCACATGAGAGAGAGAAGCTGATAAGTCTCCTACTGCCTGGACCCTGGCCCACCTCCGCACTGACCACCGGCTTCAACACCTGGAGAGAGAGAGAGACAGAGGGATGAGAGAGAGGGAGAGAGAGAGGGATGAGAGAGGAGAGGGATGAGAGAGAGAGTGGGAGGGGAGAGAGGGAGAGAGAGAGGGATGCGAGAGGAGAGGGATGAGAGAGAGAGGGATGAGAGAGAGAGGGAGGGGAGAGAGAGGAGAGGGATGAGAGAGATGGATGAGAAAGGGTAATGAGAGAGAGAGGGAGAGATAGGATTGAGACAGTTGGAATAGTCTACAGCACAACACTCAAAAAGACGAATAAGAACCAGGCCAGGTCACGCCTGGCTTGTTTCTGTGCGGGACTGGTAGGACGGTAATGTCTGATAAATAAAGATGGGTCTTGTCACCTGGACACATCAGTTCCAATGCTTCCAATGCTAATCCAGCACAATGAGAGCGGGATAGCCAGTAAGCTCATGGGCTCACAACAACTAGCAGCAGCTTCCATAACATTAATGGTAGCGGTCAGTGGCTAAAGCAGTTACACTGATGATTCCTGTAATGTTAGCTATTTTGCTGCAATGGGTTCAACTTTTGTTTCTGGATAAAGGTCATGACTTGCTGTTTTGCACTTCCCTTTAGGTGGTGAATAAGTAGACCCAGGACTCAGTGGGTTATTTGGACATCTTCTAGGATCTTGATATTATATTGATATGAAGATATGAAAGTAAAGTATTTGCCCTTAGAAGTAAATTGTAATTAAAATGGTTCTTAGCTAAGTAACCTAAGTGTAGGCAGACTTGAAAGGTCAATTGTAATAATATCATGAATGAACAATTGTAAACATAGTACTCAACAGAATAGGTAATACGCAAGTCTTGATTTCAACTTTCCCTAAATGCTTTATTAAACATACAGACATGCACATTAAAACTAGCCCTAAGTTGCTATTTTGCATGTGCTCTCAGGACATGTTGTGGTTGTGACCATCTTTGTAAAGAAGAGAGGCATGTAATGCACATGTATACAGTAGTACAGAGTCAGTGGTCTATTGTATAGAGGTGTTCAATTGCTCAAGTGTTGTCAGGTGTTGGTTCGAGTGTACAGTGATGCATAGTCAGTTGTCTATTGTTTAGACAAGGTGTCACGTGTTCACTTGTTGGTCCAGGGGGTGGCATGTGTGCCATTGTTATAATTAGAGTGAGGGCCTATGTATAGTACAACCAGAGTACTATAAACAACTGACTCTGCACCACTGTACACTCGAACCAACACCTGACAACACTTGAGCAATTGAACACCTCGTCTATACAATAGACAACTGACTGCACTACTGTACACTATCACTTGAATCAACACCTGACAACACTTGAGCAATTGAACACCTTGTCTATACAATAGAGAACTTACTCTGCACTACTGTACAGTATACTTGACATGTTATGTAATTGCACTGCCTGTATCATGGACACAGTCACAGCCATCCATGATCAGATACTGCTGTCTGGCCATGTCCTGTCCGGGTGGGGCTTGCACCTGAAAACCATCTTTGGGGGGGCTGGACATCAGCATTGCACAGCAGCCGGCACCTGACTGATGTTGCATCACAGTGTTCTCTGGCCTCAACCACACCAGGCATCCCAGCATCAAAGCTGCAACAGAACAGAAGGGAGATAGTGCATTAAAATAGTGCATTCAAATATTGGCCACAAATAAAATACAACCATACCATGTCCATAAAATGGAATCGCTAATACATGACAATGATAATTACCTCAAGTGCTGGTAACTCAATGTTTGGGAGCTTTTTGAAATAGCTACTCAGATGCTGGTGCCAGTTGTAGCTTTCAACAAGCACTGTGCCGTCCTCAAGTCCGACAAGCTGTGGGATGTTGACTTTCTTCACCACCCCAGCAATGTCAGTAAAAGTCTCCACTCTGGTCTTCCTATAGTGCTGCTTGATCAAGCCAAAGCACCAGTCAGGGGCAAACTTGGTGTGGCCTGCAATCGGGAAGTGTAGGTCCAGCTTCAGGTGAAGCTTGTGCATGGTCTGCCAAGCACAGTACCACAGCACAAAGTTGTTCTTGTTTTGTCCACTGCAGTTGTCACAATGAAGGTCCACATGTGTTTCTCCAACTCCATAGTTGTTGAAGAAAGTTGTTGATGACTGCATTGCTGCTCTTGACGCCATCCCTTTGTCGATCAGGTAGTTCACTTGCTTTTATGGTACCTAAACAGAAAAAAGCTAAATTAATGAACAGAAATACTGATCAGAAGCCATATTACAAGAAATTCCTAACTTGCAGATCCCATCATAATTGTAGGTTATAGGTTACTACTACCTACTGGAGAAAAACATCCTCTCTTAATCCCTTCACTTTAAACTTAAGACATAATTACATACATGCAGGGGTCAACATTAACTTTCTAGCTCACCAGCCAAATGTCTGGTAGATGAAAAATTGTACCCGCCAAACCTTTTTTTCCCCAGCCAAAAATAACATTTATATGAAGCCCGTTTTGTGTCGCATAGACATACAGTACATTTAAGCTGCAAAATAACATGATATGGTGGTGAATAAAAACAGTTGTCAGAGCAGATTCCTGGTGCCACAGCACAGGTGGTGTTGTAGTCCTATCCCCAACTGAAAATATTGATCTAGTGATTAGTCAACCCATTGCTAAATCACAGTGATGTCGTCCTATCACCAACTGAAAATATTGATCTAGTGATTAGTCAACCAATTGCTAAATCACAAACTACTAAGCTATCCCATAGGAATGAGCCTATAACCATACCAGCTGGGCAAGTTGACTTTGCTAGCTACCTAACCTAGCCCTAATGATATTGCCCTGCTCGATTGCTGTGCAACATATCAACTGACCAGTTGTTAAATGTATTTCACAACACTGGTTATTCTACTCACGAGACAGTCCCAGTCAGCTGACGTTGCTTGCTGTGTGAATTGTTTTGCTATGTGCGTTGTGAGGCAAGTGTTGGTGACAAGGACTAGCTAGCTTGTAGTAGCTAACCTTAGCCAAAGCACTTTGAGAGAACGTGCACAGTATCTCCAACTCCTCGGGCCTTGAGTTAGGTAGCTAACATTAGCTAGCGTGTTAGCTAGCACTAGCTAACGTTAGCTAGCCATCATTGGGCTTCATTTCCTGCACTTAGCTTTAGCTTAGCGTGCAGCCAGGTTATGGGTTACTGTTTATTTCAGATATTACTCTACATTTCAACTAGCCCTTCTCAGTCCCGTTGTCGCATTCTGCTCGCTCATGCCAGACAACAATCTGGCCTAGTTAGGAGAGGCGGTCATATTTACAAGTGTCAGATAAACATGAAACTTCACTTACCACAGCAAAATGGTCTATTTTAACAAATGCTGGGTTTTGAAGCCTCGGCGCTACCAATAAATAATTCATTTAGACGCGAGTGAAATTATTTTTCCGAGGTAGTCTTCTTCTGTGGTGATGGCAATGCTTTGAAGCTTCAACCCAGCATTTGTTAAAATAGACCCTTTTGCTTAGGTAAGTGAAGTTTCATGTTTATCTGACACTTGTAAATATGAGCGGCTCTCCTAACTAGGCAGACACCGATTTATTTTGACGGAAAAGTGAATGCACCAGCAAAGGACTGTTGACAACGGGACTGAGAAGGGCTTCATTTCAACCAGACATTCCAGTAATACCAGATAGTCAAAATAACTTACCTGATATAAAATGGGCACCGCAAACGCGGGCATTTCTGATGATTTCCTCAGTCCAGTCCGTACGCTTAATAATGGCGATTTCGTCTGTCTTCCTCTGCTACGGTTTCAAGAATGCGCGCGCATAGGCTACTTGTGCTGACTAGGCTGTAAAAGGGTCTATAATTAACAAATATGACCCACGCTCGTTACATAACTTCTACAACATCCAGTGACAAAATATGTCATGGTATGTCCACACCAAAGTTCGAACTCACGACCTTCGCCGTGATAGGCAGCGCACTATCCACTCGGCCACCGCTGACCTGGGAATTCTGTGGAGTCTTTTGGTTTTGATGTTCTGGGACTACTGCCTCTTGTGGTAGCAGCAATGGAATTGCAGGTCAACAACATGACAGAAAGAAAGAACGAAGAAGAAAGAAAGAAAGAAAGAAAGAAAGAAAGAAAGAAAGAAAGAAAGAAAGAAAGAAAGAAAGAAAGAAAGAAAGAAGCACAGACAAAAAGGATTCCCTCTCCTTGGTGTGTCGGCTTACAGCCAACACACAAAAACATCCATATCTGCTGAGGGAAATACAGCAATGTGCAAACACAGCAGCACGATCTGTGAGCAGTTGTGACCGGAAAAGGACAAACAATGGAACACAACCACCGTAAAGACTGTCAATCTGTATCCCTACACACCGGATACAGATCACTGTACATAGTGATCACTGTACATAGACAAACTGTACATACAAACTCAAAAGTTACTATTTAAATACACTTGTAAATATTACACAAACGTATTCACTCAATTCATCTATTTGTATCTACATTTATACCTTAACATGACATTTGTGAGGTTTGCTTTCCATCCCTTGTCCTGTTTTGTGTCCTATCCTTTTATTATTCTCTGACTATGTGCACTTTATACTGTTTTCTGTTTTAGTTTATTTTATATATTGTACAGAACTTTGGTGCAACTTCGGTTGATTTTAAACATGCTTTATAAATAAAGTTGACCTTGACCTTGCTTTGGCACTGTAAACGTACCCTATATGGACAAAAGAATTGGGACACCTACATATTATACCTACAGGAGCTTTTATGACATCCCATTCTAAGTCATAGGCATTAATATGGAGTTGGTCCCCCATTGCAGCTATATAAAAGCTTCCACTCTTCTAGGAAGGCTTTCTACGATTTTGGAGTGTGTCCACTGGCGTACCGGAGAGCCCCTGAGCTTAGGAGGCTCCACTAGATTTTTTTTCTTTACATTTTGTAGCCTCTTAGATTTCCAAAGTCATAACGGGAACAGGACACAGAGGGCGGGCCCCCTTCCCTAATCTGTTGCAAGGCACCCCGTCAAGTGTATCAATCTAATAATTATTTGCTCACCTGGAGAGGGCAAAGCTACCAAAAATAACATCATTGTTCCAACAGGCAGGAAAGGTAGACTCTAGTGCTACTGCAGATGCATCGGCAGTAGGCCTAAGCTCCCCACCCGGTCCGGCCACCGCTAACATTCCCCTGGTCAGCTCTGACTTCAGGCAGGCAGCGGACAGACAACCCAGCCAGGCCCCCAGCCCCGTTACAGCCGAGCCAGCTTGCTCCCCACCGGGCCCGGCCACCGCTAGCAACCCCCCGGTCAGCTCCGAGTCTAGGCAGACAGACAGCACAGCCCCGGTACAGCCGAGCCAGATAGCCATGCCTCACGCTTTGAGACAGGTAGAATAAGTCATCTGGAAGCAGACCATGTACATGTGTTCTGGAGTTGTCGGAAGATGGATCAGTACTGGGATAATGTATGTAAGACATTGGAAGGAATATTGGAATATGCACTGCCTAAATCACGCACTGTGCTGTATTTGGGGTGTTTGACGAATGATATTGTAAGGGGAGCGGATAAATACATAGTTAAAGTATTATTGGCTGCTAGTAAAAAGGCAGTAACAAGGCTGTGGCTTAAACCAGACCCTCCCACCCAGGAACAATGGCTAGGTATTGTGGAGGAGATCTATAAAATGGAGAAACTTACCCACAGGTTAAGACTTCAAGAGGATGGGAGAAATGGGACCCTTTTTAACGACATCAACGTGGGTGAATAGACATTGGACGACCGTATATTGATATTGTGACAGACATTGTGAGAGTGCAGAGCCCCTGACACTGTTTTGTTTTGTCTGAGTGAAAATGGGAAATACAATAAAGATTTAAGTGTTAAAAAAAGAGACAGGTAGAATAAGTAGCCTATTATTATGCAGAGTATCAGCACTGCTCACAGTAGGCTATATTCAGTAGGGTAGGAGCAGGCCTGTGCAAAGTAATGACTGGGCCCCAGAAAAAGTCCAGTGAATGCCCCCCCCCCCCCAAACCTGCTTCACTCAAACCAATGTGCTCTCAAACAGAGAGACTTACGCAGTGTTAAAGGATTAACATGGTGGTTCAATATAACACTTTCCAGGTATCTTTAGGCAACAACAAAACACATGTGTTTAACTATTTCAGAATTCATCCATACAAATTCTTTTAAAACATGTTTTTAGAGGTCTGAATCTGCCACTCAAAAAGTTCACTCACTCAAAACTGGGCGTGATTATTAACAACTGATTGACAGTTCTCTGAGCAAATGACCAACTGGAATCATTCTGATTGACAGGCGTGTGCCCCGTTACCATAGCTACCACCGCTCCGAGCTAGACAACACGAGCTAGATCGCACAACAGCCAGATCAATAGCCATTTTTCTAGCTGCTTACCAGGGGCATTTACAAAGTAATATTATATTAACCCCCAAACATTATAAAGATACACGCTACAGGCCGTATCCTCGAATTTGCATTAGGCCTATTTGGGAAAAGTACGATAAAGGTATAACGACGACACGTCTCCCCCGCGACAGAGGAAAAGCACCCTGCAGCCGGCCACGCAAGCTTGGAGGCTTGGGCTATTAGACTTATAGCTTTCAGCCAGCTACGAACAGTATAGACCTAGTTAGTCAAATAATTGCAACTGTGGGTCTTACCAGAAGACAGATCATTTGCGCTGTGAAACCGACATAACATCCGCATTGTTCACCAGTCTAACGTTATTTATCTTAGTAGGTGTCCAACAAAGCCAGTTGAACACTGAAACGTTACTGTTCTGGGTTCAACATCTGTCAGTTGTGGTGATGTAAGGAATCGAGCGGAATACCACTGCAATAACTGATTATTGGTCAGATCAATTAAATCATTATAGCTCATTTCACATACAAAGGCAACACAATACATTTTGCAGAAAGGGGCTGGGGATGTAGCCTACATATAGGCTAGCCTACTGATCCTACTAATATGTGGCAGACTGCATGCGTAGCGCAGCGATTCAACATAATCGATGAGTTTGGAGACAGAGGGCCGTGCTCCAAGACTCCGTGAGCGCAGCGGTCAAGGGCTAGCCTACTCCGGAGTCTGGAGACTAACAGGTCATGCAGTCAATAGATCTCGTTTTGAATGTTATTGTAATGCCCTCTGGTTATAATAGAATATCGCTACTGGAGCTGTTTAATCCCAAAATGCGCAATGCTTCCTGAAGTTGGGTCGGATCGAGGTGCTGGGATGATCAACATTATGTGGAGCAGATGCCACAGTGATGATAAGCCTTACACAACTTTCAGAATGTTTTGCAGAATTACAATTATTTGGAGTTGTAAATTATGAAAGGAACATAACTTGACTTAATATCTTCACCTCCACCCACCCTGAAATGTAGTCATAATTTTAGCACAGTAGCCTCTATATGCGCATCACAACGCTGCAATACAAGACCTTAGGACAAACGATTCAGTACACAGCAGGTGTGTTTGATCAAGTTAAGATCTCAATGTGAGAATAAATAAATGACAAAAACCCGCACGGGTAGGACTACGTCTTTATTTTCCGAGGTAATTGTTGCGCATACAACATGACATTAAATTAAGACATAGGCTACTTTCTCATAAAACAGGGCGGTGTTGTAACATTTATAATATCATTAGGTGACATTGGCTGCAACCTGTCCTCCAGGACCTGCACACCTCCAGAGCCCTGAAGAGACCTGGACCTCAAGTCCCAGTATTGGAAATGTAGTGATCTGGCTACAAGAAAAAGGGGCAAATTATAAAAGCGATTAGTAATAGCATCGTTATTTTGCATATGCAAAACAGCATAAATTACAACAATAGGCTATTTATCAGTAAGTCTACATTATATCGAATTAAGTTTGAGCGAGAGATAATCGGGAGATTCTTGTGGAGACAAACTGACTTATATCCAACTTTGACTTGGATAACTATTGGCCTATACAACAAAGCACGCTCACAACAGTTATGGTAGGCTATCGCTTCGGAAACCTTACAGCACAGTTTGCACCTGGTGCAAGTAGATTTTATGCCAGGGAAGAGTACAGTATGGTGCACTGTGTTTATGCCAGGGAAGAGTACAGTATGGTGCACTGTGTTTATGCCAGGGAAGAGTACAGTATGGTGCGCTGTGTTTCTGCCATTGCACTGGAGGGCTAACGTTACCAAAAGCAAATGCATTGAGAGCTAACGTTAGCATGCTAGGATAATTAACACAGCTAGCTGACATTCCAAACATTAGGCTAGCTAACGTCAACATGCTGGATAAAGACAAATAGCTAGCTGGATCAGACAGCTTTTTAAAAACTGTTGCCAATTACAGCTAACGTTATGGTTCGTTTATCTAACAGTAGCTAGGTTGGCTACTCAGACACGGAGATCATGGTGAAAACTTCCCAATATGTATGACAACCACAAATACAATTAGGCCTATAAAACGTACAAATTATATAAAATTAAGAGACTGCAACTATTCAATTATTCTCAAGATGAGAAAGGGTTCAGAGCTGCCTTACCATGTTGGATAGATGGTGAAACGGCGCAGACAGCAGGTGCGGGAGGCAGACAGATTTCTGTTGGAGGCGGTGCAGGGGAGTGGAGGGGGGATTTTCAAACTTTAGGGTGACGTCAACAATGGGAAAAACGTCACGAATTCGGAGTATTTTTACCCCGAGTCAAATTGGACTGAAAATGTTACGCTTCCAGTTTCTCAAAAACGACAAAACGGATATATTTAATGTTTTTATTGTGTTTCTTCAATGTCCTATTGTGCAAATAGCACGTTCAAACTCAAAAAAAGTGAAAATGACCATGTTAATCCTTTAAGGGCTAGATAAGCACACATGATGTGCAGGCACGCATACCCTTACACTCTCTCTCTCTCTCTCTCTCTCTCTCTCACACACACACACACACACACACACACGAACCCTTACAACCAGACAACAAAGATCTGCTATACTCAAAACACAATGCTTAGATGTAGAGTATAATGTAAGTATATTTTCCTACCTTATAGCTTCTTCCTCTTTGCCTCAGGCTCTTACAGCAACATCCTCCTGGTCTTCCTGGATGCTGGATGGAAGTCCTTTATCATGTCTTTAAAGTCAATCTTCTGAGCCAGTTCGCACTCAATGGAGAGTATTGCCAGGTTATTGAGTCTCTCCTGACTCATTGTGGAGCGCATATAATTCTTTATTATTTTTTAATTTGCTGAATGATCTCTCTCCTCCTGCTACACTTACAGGTAGTGTGCAAAATATCCGCAACGCAATGCAGATGTCAATGCTCTCCGTTACCTAGCTCTTCTACTTCTTGCCAGTTAAACGTTACCCTGGCTCTTCTGCGCTGATACAAAAAAGTTTGTAAGAACATTTTGTTTATTCGGGTCCAGTGCCCTCGATTGCTCCCTGTGTTTTTTCTCCTTCCTTTTCTGCGATCCGGATTTATGTGTAGGTCCCGGCATAGCTAATTCCTAACAATACAACAAGTTAGTTAAAGTGGATATTGACCAGTATTTTTTTTTCTCCTGCGTAGGGTGAGTTTTGAACAACGCACTTCACACATGACGTTGCACAAAATTGGATTTAGGCTTTACCATTTTGGGGGAGGGGGGGGGGATTTGGTAATATGCTACATTTTATTTAAGCAACGAACCACATTTGGTTAATAGTTTTGTTCTAGTAAGTGATGGAAACTTTTTTTTTTTTATATTATTTTATTTTGTTTAAAAATATATAATTTAACTTCTGATTCATGGGCCCCCCCCTAAGGGCTGGGCCCCCCAAAGCGTTACCCTTTATCCCCCCTTATGCACGGGCCTGGGTAGGAGTACACTATGGATTACATTGGAATTATTGTTTGTGGCTGGCCTGTGAAGTTTTGCGCGAGTTTTGCCCGAGTTTCCTTTCCAGATCCTGTCCCACTGTAATGCTCCAGGCCTAAAGGAAATTGAGCGTGGAACAATCAAATACCTTGCACAAAGCCTGCTCATTCAAAATCAGTCAATTTTGCCAAGTATCCTCGATGTTGCGACAGCACTGAAATTGTTTTTAACAATACTTGTAACTGTTGCCGGTGCCAAGAGATCTTTCTCAAAACTTAAATTAATAAGACATATTTGAGGAGCACAATGTCGCAAGAGAGGCTGTCTGGGTTATCAATCCCTATTGAGAGACGACGCGAACAGTCTAGATCTAAAGAGTGTTATAGCCTACAGGACTTTGCGCAGAAGAATGCCAGGAGACGCACTCATATAAAATAATAAGCTTACTACAACACATGTAGAAAGCAGCTCTTGACTGCAGCCTCTGTCGCCTACAGGATATGTTTGTTTTTTTGTAGACAACTTTTCTTTGATACAGAATGTGTGAACCATTCCGTTGTGTGAACTCAAATGATAGGCTATAACAAATGTTCTACAATACCTTCCTGTTATAATAGCGTAATACAGAGCCACTTGATTGTATTTGTCAACGATGCCTGCAACAATAAAAAAAATAATTTAAAAAAATTCCCATGTCACTCTGTGGGAGGGGTCCCATGGCCCGACCTGTGGGGGAGCCCCGAAAAATTGTGCAACACCACTGAGTGTGTCTGTGGTAATTTTTGCCCATTCACCAGAAGAGCATTTTTGAGATCGGACACTGATGTTGGACGAGAGGGTTGGATTAAATCTACATGTAACCTTCTTCACCTGACTCAAGCGTCCTACCTATGCCAATACACGTCTGGCCTTGATACACGTGTCCAGCCTTGACATGGGCCCAGACGTCCAGTCAGGGTGGAGGCCAGGGCGTGGTGAGGGATGAGATGAGAGTATGTTGTAAAGCTGTAAAAACATACTCTGAATGAATAAATAAATAAATAAAATCTAAATAGCCCTGTCATGTCTGTTACCCTCGACTGTCAGACTACTTTGTGTGCGTGTGTGTGTGTGTGTTTGTGTGTGGCCAGATCAATAGCCCTTCATTAGGAGGACCATTGATCTCTGGTCCAGGAAGGAAATGAACAACATTAACTAGAAATGGTGCTCAGAGTGCACAGACCTCCGCCCATGAATTCAAGCATCCTAGTATGTGTGTACCTTATAGAGTACATGGCTAATAAACATATCTTGAAACTTGAATCTCTAGAATAAAAATAAAATAAAGATACACAATGTGTAAATAATATATAAAGTATATAAAATATATAAAAATATATACAAAGATGAATGAAATGAAGTTACAGTACATGTCCTGTGTGTAGATACATGACATTAAGAACAACTGTTGTAATATGATTACAAGTCAGAAGCCACAAATAGATATCATACAGTATATAGATATCACCACGGTCGGCCTGTCTGTCTGTTCCAAAATACTGCTGTCCTTGTTCTGACCCAACAGTATCTGGAGTCAAGAGCTGAGAGGAGATTGGGTGAGGAGGGGAGGAGAGGAGGAGGGGAGGAGGAGAACGGAAGATGAGAGGAGAGGAGGAGGTGGAGAAGAACGGATGACGAGAGGAGAGGAGAGAGGAGAGGAGGAGGGGATAGGAGAAGAGGAGGGAAGAAGATAGCTAAGGAGAAGAGGAGAGGATGAGAGGAGAAGAGAAGTGAGAAGAGGAGGAGAGGGGAGGAGAGGATAGGGGAGGAGAGGAGAGGAGAGGAGGAGATGAGAGGAGGAAAGAGGAGGACTGCCTCTGCAGTGCGGCTGCTGGCTGTGAAAGGCAACACAGTCTGCAGAACAGCTTAGACACACACACACAGACACACAGTATACAAACACACACGCACGCACACACACACACACACACGCACACACACAGTACACACATCACATACACACACACATACACTCACACACATACAGTACACACACACACAAAACACACAAACATGCAAAAAATATGCTCATCTGCACACATGAGCATCAACATGGCACTCTAAACGGCTCAGATCAGAGATCAGATCAGAGATCAGACCAGACAGCTACACACTGACACAGCCAGTCTCTCACACACTGCACACCCACTTCATCACTCCACATGGAACACAGGGACTCCCTTTATAGTGGTCATCATAGGAGACATGCTGCTACACTGTCCTGTCCTCTCTCTCTCTTTCTCTCTCTCTCTCTCTCTCTCTCTCTCTCTCCCTCCCTCTCCCTCTCTCCCTCTTTCTCTCCCTCTCCGTCTCTCTCTTCCCCTTCCTCTTTCTCTCTCTCTCTCTCTCTCTCCCTCCCTCTCTCGCTGTCTCTCCCTCCCTCTCTCTCTCCCTCCCCCTCTCTCTCCTTCTCTCCCTCTCTCTCCCCCCTCCCTCTCTCTCCCTCCCTCTCGCTCACTCCCTCTCTCTCCCTCCCTCTCTCCCCCTCTCCCCCCCTCTCTCTCTCTCTCTCCCTCTCTCCAGATGGAGGGATTGACAGAGTGTGCAGGGGGCACAGTCCATTACCCTCCATCTGAGAGTCACAGAGTTACATTACATTAGTCATTTAGCAGACGCTTTTATCCAAAGCAACTTACAATAATTGCATTTAATGTAGGAAGTCAATGTACTACTACTCACTAGAACTCACAAACGCATCTCCTGTGACTAAGAGCATAAAACTATTGCTGAACGCAAAGTGCAAGAATAGAAAACTAAAAATACAATAGGTGTTAGAGACAGAGAGAGAAAGAGACAGATAGAGAGGTGGAAACCAAGCTTCACTTTTTAACTACCTGCCAACTGTACCGGGACATCAGAGATACTTATTTCCCACAGATTACAAACACCCAAAACAATTTTGAAAACATGACTAATGACAAAAAAACATCCATATCTGCTAGGGAAACTACAGCAATGTGCAAAAACACAGCAGCAAGATTTGTTGTGACAGGAAAAGGTCATTCAATGTAACACAACCACATTAAACACTGTCAATCAGTATCCCTGCACACCGCACTGATCTCAGTACATATACACACTGTACATACAAACTGAGAAAATACCCTTTAAATACATTTGTAAACTTAGTCATTTCACTTACTACGTATGTGTATTTACATTCATAATTTAAAACGGCAATGTCCACATGTTCTATTTGGTTAGAGAGACAGAGAGAGAGACAGAGAGAGAGAGAGAGAGAGAGAGACAGAGAGAGTCAAAGAGAGAGATGAGAGACAGATGGTCATCCTCAGATGTAGATTCAGAGACAAGCAGCGAGAGATGGAGAAATGAGAGCACAAGAGAGAGAGAGAAGAGAAAGAGAGAATTACCCAAGCCAGCCAGGTAAGCAATGTCTTCCTCCTCCTCCTCCTCTCAATCCAACTGGGAGACATCAGTCACAGCTGCAGGCAGGCTCCCCATGAATCAACACTACGCACACAAACACACACACACACACACCAAAGTCACGCACGCACACACACACACACACACACACACACACACACACACACACACTCTCTCAGCACAAGCATACACTCCGTCTCATGGGTCCAGGTGGAGCACATCCTATTCCATCAACCGTCTGTGACAGTCGGACCTTCAGTATCTACTGCCTCCTCCTCCAACCATGTCTGTTTGACATACTCTCTCTCTCCTCCCTCTCTCCTCTCCTCTCCTCCCTCTGTCCTCTCTCTCTCCTCCCTCTCTCCACTCCTCCCTGTCCTCTGCCCCATGGGGGGTATTTTTACCCCAGCTTCAGGAAGAGAGCACCTGGCTCAGATCAGGTTCAGGGTCCATCAGCGTTTCCGTGGCTACACCAGCACGAAGGAAGGAAGCCCCAGTAACTCAATCTGCCTCGTTAGCTTAGCTTGGTTTAGCTTAGCTTATCTTGGTTTATCTTGGTTTAGCTTGGTTTATCTTAGCTTAGCTTGGTTTATCGCTTGGTTACGCTGAGCTTAACTCCAAACCCCGTACTGTATCTACATGTCTAATCACATTAATCATTGATTTGTTGTAACTTGTATTGCAATAACTGTAAAGTACTTTGGCTCAACCCCCATTGCTTTTAAATGTGCTGTATAAATAAAAGTAACTTGACTTGACTTGATCTAACTAACATTACCTTAGATAAGCCCCAACTCCCATAACTACAGTACTTATCTTTGTACAGTACACATCTATCTAACACTACCTTAGCATAGCTCCAACACCTATATGTTCTATCTAACACTACTGTGGATGATTTTAAACTACTTTTAAGGAGACCGGAGAGAGTGTCTGTGTGCCTGATCTTGCTCAAGGGGCTGGATGGCTTGCGGAAAGAAGCTCTTCCTGAGTCTCTCTGTGCTCGCCATATGAGTGCGGTATCATACTCACAGTAGCAGAGAGAACAGTAAATTTCCCGGGTGGCTGGGGTCTCTCAGGATCCTGTTGGCCTTGGTCTTGCATCTTCCAGAGTAAATGTCTTTGATCTGGGGGAGTGGCTCCCCTAAGGTACGTTCAGCTGACCTACCACTCTCTGTAGGGCCTTGCAATCCAGAGAGCTGATGTTCCCGTACCAGGTGGTGATATTCCCAGTCAGGATACTCTTGATCATGCATGAGTAGAAGCTCCGTCAAATCTTGTGGTGATCTGAGGTGGTACAGTCTCTGACAAGCTTTCCTTACCACAGTGTCTATGTGTGTTGACCATATCAGGTCCCTGGTGATCTGGACGCCAAGGTAATTGAAGCTGTCCACTCTCTCTACAGGGATCCCGTTGATAATTAGAGGGGTGTAGTTCCACCATCTCCTTTGTCTTGCTGACATTCAGATGGAGGTTGTTTTCCTGACATCACTGGGTCAGGAGCCTCACCTCCTCCAGGTAGGCCCTCTCATCATTGTTGGTGATCAGGCCTATCACTGCTGCGTGTCAGCAAACCTGATGATGGTATTGGAGTCTAAGGTGGCTGTACAGTCATGCGTGTACAGGGAGTACAGCAGTGGAGACAGAACACATCCCTGGGGGGCTCCCATGTTGAGGGTGAGTGAGGATGAATTGTAGTTGCTTCCCTCACCACCTGGGTTCTGTTTTACAGGAGGTCCAGGATCCACCTGCAGATGGCTTTGTTTTTCCCCAGGACTCTGTGCTTGGTGTCGAGCCTGGGTGGGGTTATAGTGTTGAAAGCTGAACTGTAGTCAATGAACAGCAGTCTCACATAACCCAACATGTTCCCCTTGTTCTTCTCTAGGTGGGATAGGGTGGTGTGGAGGATGTGAGCTATTGCATCTTCTGTGGATCTGCTGGGTTTGTATGTGAACTGTAGGGGGTCTAGTGTGCTGGGCAGTGAGGAGCAGATGTGTTCCTTGACCAGCTTCTCAAAGCAATTCATCACCACGGAGGTGAGAGCTACCGGGCGGTAGTCACTGAGGCAGGCTGGTCTTTGGTACGGGGATGATGGAAGACTTCTTGAAGCATGTGGGGACGATGGACAGGTTCATATCACTGTTAACACAGGAGCCAGTTGGTCGGCGCATGCCTTGAGGATCCGCCCTGTGATACCATCTGGTCCCGCGGCTTTCCTGGTGTTCACCTGTTTAAACACCCTTCTGACGTTGTGTTCAGAGAGGTACGACGGCCGTCCGGCCGTTGATGGCCTCAAAGTGACCATAGAAAGTGTTGAGGCTGTTCACAAGAGCAGCGTCTACACCTCCTGAGAAGAATGGAGATCCCTTATAATCAATCCCTGCCACAAACTTCTGAGGTCACCTTGTTTGAATTTTAATTACTACCTTAGCTAAGCCTTAAACCCATGACCCACCGGGCTGATAATCGCTGTTGTGAACATCCGTGAGCGTTGTGAGTGTCGGTGTGCTGAGATGGTCTGGTGTGGCCTGCACCGTTGGCTACGTGGGAGAATTTTAGGGACGTGTCGCGACAACTGAGCTTGTCGAATCCATGTCAGAGAGAGCGGGCACGTTGGGAAAAGAGAGATCACTGTGATTGGCTGTTACAGAAGTTACGGGAGTGTCCTGCAGTAGCCTATTACTCCTAGTATTGAAACACATTACAGTAGGCTACTTGAAAGAACAGAAATAGGGCCTATAACATGTATGCTACAGCTCATATAGTCTAATATACTGTACTAGGAGCAGGAATTAAATCCAGAAGTACTCTGATGACATGGCTATTGTGGCGTGTGTGAGGAAGGGAGAGGAGGCAGAGTACAGGGACCTTGTGGGAGCCTTCAGCAACTGGTGTGAGAGGAATGACCTTCTCCAAGAAGACCAGGGAGATGGCCATTGATATCCGCAGGTCTAAGCCACCTCTGCTGCCAGTTAACATCCGAGGCAAGGACATCGAGGTGGTACAGACCTACACGTATCTAGGTGTGCACCTGGATAACAAGCTCGACTGGTCTGCGAACACAGATGCGCTCTACAAGAAGGACCAGAGCAGGCTCTTCTTCCTGAGGAGACTCAGGTCCTTCAACGTCTGCGGGGAGATGCTGCACATGTTCTACCAGTCAGTGGTGGTGAGCGTCATCTTTTATGCTGCTGTCTGCTGGGAGGCAGTGCGACAGAGAGGGACACCAGAAGGCTGGACAGGCTGGTGAGGAAAGCTGGCTCAGTGCCGGGGAGGAGCCTGGACACAGTGGGGGCCGTGGTAGAGAGGAGGATGTGGACCAAGCTGCTGGACATCATGGACAATGCCAACCACCCTCTCCACCACACCCTGGTGGGGCAGAGCAGCAGTCGCAGTGGGCGGCTCATCGCGCTGCGTTCAAGGACTGAGTGCCACAGGAGGTCCTTTGTCCCAGCAGCCATCAGGCTGTTTAACAGCTCAGTTGTGGGCAGGGGCCTCTGACCTGAGCTCAGGTGACCCCCTCCTCTTCCCATTCCCTGACCAGCCCTCCCCCCTCCTTTCGTGTGCAATTTACTACTGACACTTTTATTAGTTTGTTACTCACTTTATGCACTTTACTCACTTTTTTTATCATAGGCTCAAATTTTATGACATGTCAATTGATTGAATTTGCTGTCTGTCTCTTGTTGTGTTGTGTATTGCTGTGTCGTTTTATGTTGTGCTCTATGTTGTGTTCTATGTTGTGCTGTAGAATTTCCCCAAGGGGATTAATTAATAAAGTATCTATCTATCTATCTATCTATCTATCTATCTATCTAATATGCTATATAGAAATATATGTATTGATGTAATGATATTTCCAAGCGTTTCTCTTGAAAGGAGATTTGTTGATCAAACAAACATTGCTCCGCTCACACACCTCCTCTACACATTTTACGTTTGACTGACATACAACATGCCGTCATTTTGACTCACACGGAAAAAAGGTTCTGTCAAGCCTGACACGATTTTAAATCCTCTCTGTTTCAAGGTGCGGTGAGATGTAGTCCCAAATCCCTAACCCTACAAAGTAATGGTAGATTAAAAACAACAAGAAACAACATGATTGACCAGGGGCCTCATTTATCAAAGAGCGTGTAAATTCAGGTGTAAAAGAGGGCGTACGACGAAAACGCGGAAAATGCGAAATGTAGCGTACGACGAGAATATTTACACGCTTTTCGGATCTATCAAAAATGTCGTATGCCCTTTTCTGCACGGGAAATCCGAGACCGGCGGGGAAGAGAGCGTACGCGCACGCGCCCCGTGTTCCGCCCCCTCCACGCCCTAATCCAACCATATATGGTCAAAACCATGAGTGGCCAAACGTGGTTTCCCGGAAGGAACCGGCTTAAAAAGGTAGCGTGGAGCACCCAGGCGGGACAATGAAACATGGAACGAAGAGCAAAGAAGAGGAACTTTTCGGAGACGGAGGTGCATGTGCTAGTTGGTGAGGTCCACGTGAGGAAGGCAATCCTCTTCGGAAGGTATAAATCGCCTACGTTTGTCTGTTTGCTCCTACAGCTTAGTAGCCTACTTTAGCTACGTGTTGTGCATCTAGGATTGGGCATACACGGACATACTGTAACATGTGGCTGCGAGTGAAGCAAACATTCTGTGGTAGGCTATGATTAAATTAGGACCAAAAACAGGGAACAATAACGCAGATGACCACTTCATAATGTTAGCACACATTAAACATTTTCCCCTCTGGGAAATTAAGACTCATCTAAATCACCCGGTAAATCACAGCATTTATTTGACTGCCAACAGAAAAACATATCAAATGAATATGGCTGCACAATGAAATGTTTAATGCATAATCAAGTTCACAGACAAACTCAAAGAAAATGATTGAAATTGTTTCTCCAGACTCTGACGTGGGGTGGGACTCAGAGGAGGGGGAGTCTGCAGTGGTCCTTGACCACCTCCAGCGCCACGACCTCCAGTGCCTCCACCTTCTTATCAGCTTTGAATATAT
>NC_140242.1:16498702-16622664 GCF_949987555.1 Borostomias antarcticus
CTGAGTGCAACGTTAGCCCTGCTAACGGAGATAATGAATTTGGAGGAGTGTTACTACTGCTAGACTAATACTAGCGTCTTCAACTCTGCTAAGCAACAAACACCCCAAAATATCGGTTTAGGTTATCATTACAAAGTAGCCTAGGCTAGCTATAGTGTTAGGACGGAGTTGCGCTGAAACTTTGTAACATTTGTAAGCTAACCCTATTAACACGAGCCGATAGCGGGAACGTAGCTACTCAATTACGGCCGCTTAAGCAACAGCTGGGGCTGTAACCAAGGACTGAGGTGGGCTGAAACTTTGTAACGTTTTAACATCAAAACAACCAAAACATGGCTCGTTTAGAGAGGTTTGAAGAAGACAATAGGCCTAATAATCTTCGCAGAGAGAGGGTTCTCAGGGACCGGTTAAACCCATTACATTTATATGATGACATTGACCTGCATGCCCGTTATTGGTTCCGACGGGACCAGATTTTGGCCATCACCGACATGGTAGCCAATGACATAGAGCATCCAACTGACATGAACGGAGCTCTGCCTGCTGCCCTACAAGTCTGCGTGGCACTGCGGTACCTCGCTACCGGCTCTTTCCAAAATGTGGTGGGGGACACTATCCAAATCCACAAGAGCACTGTGTGTCGTGCGGTACGGAGGGTGTCGCAAGCACTGTGCAGGCATAGCGACACCTATGTGAAGATGCCCACGGGAGCCCGGCAGCACACTATAACCCAAAGGCTTTACAATGTTGCCGGTTTCCCCGACCTTGTCGGATGCGTGGATGGCACGCACTTTAGGATCAAAGCACCTTGTGACAACGAAAACGCATTTGTTAATCGTAAGGGCTTTCACAGCATCAATGCACAAATCGTCTGCGACCACAATCTCATGATCACCAACTGTGTCATCCGATGGCCTGGGCGAAGCATGACAGCTTCATCCTGGACCACTCAAGTCTCTGCACCGACTTTGAGGAAGGCAGAACAATGGGGATTTTACTAGGTAGGCTACTTCTGTAGTGCTATTTTTTTGCTCATGTGTATACATATTTCACAGATTCCTCAGTGTAGCCTACCTTGTGAATAATGTTGTATGGCTGGACTGCCCCGAGTCTGTAGTAAAGTTTGATTGATTGACTAGGAGATTCCGGGTACAGACTGAGGCGCTGGTTGATGAGCCCCTACCTCTGACCTACCACCCCACCTGAGGAGAGGTACAATGAAGCGCATTGCAGGACCAGGAATGCCGGTTCTCAATCCAAATGGCTCTCCCATCTGTTGTAATAGGAAAAATAAGCTTAGATAATTATGAAAAACCTGATCTTACAATGGTGCATGTGATATCACTCACTCATTCATTCATTTTGATAGGCATCACAATGGAGCCAGACAGGGCAGCGGTGGTTGCCGGGGCCTGTGTGGTCCTGCACAACCTGGCAATGTTGTGGAGGGTTCCCTACGATGACCCAGAGAAACCAGCAGGGCAGGAGCACCCACACCAGCCTCTGGAGGATGGAGATGTCCAGGGTGCCACCATGCGCAGATACATCACCTACCGATATTTTGCCTGAAGTGGGGTACGGACGCGCCTCCCTTGCTTTCTTCTTAGAAGCCTTTGCTTGAGAGTGCTGAAGTGAAATGCAATAGGCTCCAAACCATTCTGTGTTGTTTTTGAGCACTCGGTCATTGTTTGTCTCTAAGACGAGACACTCATAGAGTCTGCATCTACCTGTTCAACCTTTACAGACACGTCTGTCAGTGGAAAGAAAATGGTATTTGATGATAGAATCTACTGTAACAATAAACCCATGCATTAAAGAAATGTGCATGGACCTGTGACTTGATTTACTACATAGAACATGCATGAACCTTCAGAACAGTATTAATTGAACAAAAGGGTAAGTAATAAGGCCGATACATTGCAATGCATTTTATGCAATTTATTTTATGGTAACATATTTAGTTGAAATAATATAAATAAATATTCAATAAATAGATTGTTCAAAGGTAAACTACATTTCCGTTGTACTTGTCTCAAAGGTGCAGCCAGACAGCTTCAATTCCTGCTGAAGTTTTATTACCTCCAAATTGAGCTTCAGTTTTTCTAGGTCTAGCTTCTCTTTCTTAGCTCTCAATTTCAGTGTCTCTTGTTCAATTTTGGCCAATTCCGCCCTGTATACCTTTGCCCTCAGGATATCCAGATTCTCCTCCTCCACTGGAAAGGCTTTCTTGGCACTCCGCTTCTTTGAAATTGTAGGTTCGTTGGCTGTTAAGGGGAGAGTGAGCTTAGCAGTGGGGCGAATTGGTTCCCTGTCACACACTGACGCCAAAATGAACAACTGGTTTTCGACCATGGGCTGGCTGTCTGGCAGTGTGTTGGGCTGGCTGTCTGGCAGTATGTTGGGCTGGCTGGCTGGCTGGCAGTATGCTGGGTTGGCTGGCTGGCAAAGTGTTGGGCTGGCTGACTGGCCGGATGTTGGGTTGGATGGCTATCAGGATGTTGGGTTGGCTATCTGGCAGGGTGTTGGTCTGGCTGGCGGGCAATGTGTTGGGCTGGTTGGCTGGTAGGGTGTTGGTCTGGCTGGTTGGCTGGCTGCGCACACCACTTTCCACTCCTTCGATACCCACCACAGTGGGCGAATCCTCGCCAATAATATCCAACACTATGGTGGAGTATGGCCCAACATCAGGCTTTGGACCTCCACCTGTCTTGAAATCCTTGGTACGTGGGTAGTCGTCACAGGCTGTTGATTTAAGATCACGCCATTTCTTCTTTACCTCTGCAACATCTCTCTCATCTACACCTTTCGCGTTTATCGCATCTGTAATTTCCTGCCATTTGTCAGCTTTCTTTTTGTTTGTGACCACATTGCTGAATTTCGCCTCCAACAATTTATAACCCTCCTTCACCATGCTGAGCATTATCATGATTTCATCATGAGTGAAGTTCCTCTTTCTGGGGCGCTTGTCCTTCATCCTTCAACCTTCAATAAAAAGTAAAAGAATAAACAACACCATGAGACAAAAGACATCAGAAAACGTACCTTTTTAGCCTTGCTTTAAAGAATATTAGCTAATCCCTGTTCTGTTCTGTTCCTCCCTTTGTTTTATCCCCCCCTGTCCCATCCCCTCAGTGTGTCTTTTTCCAGCACATTATCTACCGGTAACATTATTTTAGCTATATGCTAGCTACATTCAATTAGGGAGTGCTAACGTTACACAATTACAATTTGATTTGTAGGCTAGTGTTTGATGTGTGTAATTTAAACATCAATATAGCTATGGTCCAAACTGTTATCTGCCAACGATTCAAAACAAGTGAAATTAAACAAGTTTAGTTAGCTCATTTAACCTACTTACCCAGGGTAACGTGAACAAGACAAGGACGTCTGCGGTGGAGAAGGGAGAGGCTGCTATAGCTGCAGTGAGGTAGTGGCTGTGTCCGAAATGCCTGCTACTTGCTATATAGCAGGCGAGAAGTAGCATGCTAGTACCTACTACTCCACAAAAACGATATAGCAGGCGAGAAAAATGTAGCATGCTACTTGAGTCAGGTGACGGGAATGCGTGGGTTACGTCGTTACGCTGAGGCGAAAAGGCGTTCAGTTACCCAGACCTCGAACCTGTGGTTAATTTATATTCTGATTATATTCTGTCAAATATATCGTTTTGAAAATTTATTTATTTATCCAGGCATCTTAGTTTTAACAGTTTCATTATAGCGGAGCAGGTAATATTTTCTCGTATGTGGTATTTTGTTCACAAGTTCGCGATCGTACAGCCAGGCTACAGAGCTCCAGAAACCGTAGCCGTAGACTCAGGACTCTGGGCCTGCCACAATGTGATCCAGCTCGGCTTGGCATAGGGGTTCCTGGAGCTCTGTAGCCTGGCTGATCGCAAAGTTGTGAACAGAATAAATACAACATACGAGCAAATATAACCTGCTCCGCTATAATGAAACTGTTAAAACTAAGATGCCTGGATAAAACCTGTGAGTTCTGGCAAGTAGTAGTACATTGGCTCTTCCTACGTTAAATGCAAATATTGTTAGACGCTTTGGATAAAAGTGTCTGCTAAATGACTAATGTAATAATAATAATAATATGTATTATTATTATTATTAGGTGGGCTAGCTTGCAAAAGCTAGCCCAACTTGTGATATTCCCACTATTTCTTTCTTTATTATTCTCCCCCTTTTTTGTCTCCTTTATAACTTCTTCATACTTTGTGCTAGAAACTTCATTCAAACTTTAAAATGTTCACGATGTTTAGCTCTTTAACGGATGTATTCAGATTTTTGATATTTTTGATAGTTTTTTAGTCATTTAACTTTTAATAGTCATTTTTGTGCCATTGAAACTGCTGGTGGAATGTTCAGTATCATTATGTTTTTAGAGTGGTGGCAGCTGTTGCTTTTAAAATATTTACACATTTTGTAAACTGCTGGCACTCCTACAGTTTTGAAAGCTCACACACGTATTATACATGAAAACTTTCACACAACTGTGCTGATTCGTACAATGTAAGTATCTAAGCCGTGTGACTTATAATTTTCGCTGTATGACGATTTGTTTGGCAACTGCGCTCTCCATTGAAACGTATGGGCCCACACTCTACCTTTTGAGCTGCTAATTTTGCATTTTTACCCTTTTTCTAACTCGTCGCCATGCCTACAGTTTTTAAGCTACACGGACATATAATAGCCTTAAATGTTCAGCATTTTCTCAGGATTCATACGGTGTCAAAATCTAGGCTGGCACCTTTGTACTTTTTGAGAGAGAGCTGTCTGAAGCCAACATGCCTTTCCATTGAAGTGAATGAGAGGATGCTCAGTGTCAGTTGGGATTTGAATTTGGGGACACGTGCATGCTCTCTGTACAGGCACCCTTTATTGACTACTGTGGTAGCATTCATATTCATTCATTCCTTCCTTCCTTCCTTCCATCCATCCATCCATCCATCCTTCCTTCCTTCCTTCCTTCCTTCCTTCCTTCCTTCCTTCCTTCCTTCCTTCCTTCCTTTCCTTCCTTACTTCCTTCCTTCCTTCCTTCTTTCCTTCCTTCCTTCTATCCTTCCATCCTTCCATCCTTCCATCCTTCCTTCCATCCTTCCTTTCCTTCCTTCCTTCTTGCTTTCTTTCCTTCCTTCCATCCTTCCTTCCTTCCCTTCCTTCTTTCTTCCTTCCTTCCATCCTTCCTTCCTTCCTTCCTTCCATCCTTCCTTCCTTTCTTCCTTCCCTTCCTTCCATCCTTCCTTCTTTCTTTCCTTCCTTCCTTCCTTCCATCCTTCCTTCCATCCTTCCTTCCATCCTTCCTTCCTTCCTTCCTTCCTTCCTTCCTTCCTTCCTTCTTTTCTTCCTTCCTTCCATCCTTCCTTCCTTCCATCCATCCTTCCTTCCCTTCCTTCCTTCCATCCATCCTTCCTTCCTTCCTTCCTTCCTTCCCTTCCTTCCTTCCTCCTTTCTTTCCTTCCTTCCTCCTTTCTTTCCTTCCTTCCATCCATCCTTCCTTCCCTTCCTTCTTTCTTCCTTTCCTTCGATTCTTCATTCCTTTCCTTTCCTTTCCTTCCTTCCTTCCATCCTTCCTTCCTTCCCTTACTTCCATCCTTCCTTCCTTCTTTCTTTCTTTCCTTCCTTCCATCCTTCCTTTCCTTCCTTTCCTTCCTTCCATCCTTCCTTCCTTCCCTTCCTTCTTTCTTTCCTTCTTTCCATCCTTCCTTTCCTTCCTTACTTCCATCTTTCCTTCCTTTCCTTCCTTCCATCCTTCCTTTCCTTCCTTCCTTCCTTCTTTCCTTCCTTCCTTCCTTCCTTCCTTCCTTCCATCCTTCCATCCTTCCATTCCTTCCTTCTTGCTTTCTTTCTTTCCTTGCTTTCCTTCCTTCCATCCTTCCCTTCTTTCTTTCTTTCCTTCCTTCCTTCCCTCCTTCCTTCCATCGTTCCTTCCTTCCATCCCTCCCTTCGATCCTTCCATCCTTCCTTCCATCCTTCCTTCCATCCTTCCTTCCTTCCATCCTTCCTTCCTTCTTTCTTTCTTTCTTTCTTTCTTTCTTTCTTTCTTTCTTTCTTTCTTTCTTTCTTTCTTTCTTTCTTTCTTTCTTTCTTTCCTTCCTTCCTTCCATCCTTCCTTCCTTCCATCCATCCTTCCTTCCCTTCCTTCCATCCTTCTTTCTTTCTTTCCTTCCTTCCTTCCATCCATCCTTTCTTTCCTTTCTTCCATCCTTCCTCCTTTCTTTCCTTCCTTCCATCCTTCCTTCCCTTCCTTCCTTCTTTCTTTCCTTCGATCCTTCATTCATTTCCTTTTCTTCCTTCCTTCCATCCTTCCTTCCTTCCTTCCTTCCATCCTTCCTTCTTTCTTTCCTTCCTTTCATCCTTCCTTCCTTTCCTTCCTTCCCTTCCTTCCATCCTTCCATCCTTTCCTTTCTTCCTTCCATCCTTCCTTTCCTTTCTTCCTTCCATCCTTCGATCCTTCCATCCTTCGATCCTTCCTTCCTTCCTTCCTTCCTTCCATCCTCCCTTCCATCCTTCCTTCCCTACCATCCTTCCATCCTTCCTTCTTTCTTTCCTTCCATCCTTCCTTCCTTTCCTTCCTTCCTTCCATCTTTCCTTCCTTTCCTTCCTTCCATCCTTCCTTCCATCCTTCCATCCTTCCTTCCTTCCTTCCATCCTTCCTTCCTTCCTTCCCTTACTTCCATCCTTCCTTCTTTCTTTCCTTCCTTCCTTCCTTCCATCCTTCCTTCCTTTCCTTCCTTCCATCCTTCCTTCCATCCTTCCTTCCATCCTTCCCTTCCTTCTTTCTTTCCTTCCTCCCTTCCTTTCCTTCCTTCCTTCCTTCCATCTTTCCCTCCTTTCCTTCCTTCCATCCTTCCTTTCCTTCCTTCCTTCTTTCCTTCCTTCCTTCCTTCCTTCCTTCCTTCCTTCCTTCCTTCCTTCCATCCTTCCATCCTTCCTTCCTTCCATCCTTCCATCCTTCCTTCCATTCCTTCCTTCCTTCCTTCTTGCTTTCTATCTTTCTTTCCTTGCTTTCCTTCCTTCCATCCTTCCCTTCCTTCGTTCTTTCTTTCCTTCCTTCCTTCCCTTCCTTCCTTCCATCGTTCCTTCCTTCCATCCTTCTTTCCTTCCTTCCTTCCATCCTTCCATCCTTCTTTCTTTCCTTCCTTCCTTCCTTCCTTCCATCCTTCCTTCCTTCCATCCTTCCTTCCTCCTTTCTTTCCTTCCTTCCATCCTTCCTTCCCTTCCTTCTTTCTTTCTTTCCTTCGATCCTTCATTCATTTCCTTTCCTTCCTTCCTTCCATCCTAACTTCCATCCTTCCTTCTTTCTTTCCTTCCTTCCTTCCTTCTTTCTTTCTTTCTTTCTTTCTTTCTTTCTTTCTTTCTTTCCTTCCTTCCTTCCTTCCTTCCTTCCTTCCATCCTTCCTTCCATCCTTCCTTCCATCGTTCCATCCTTCCTTCCTTCTTTCTTTCTTTCTTTCAACTTTCATCCATCTTTCTTTCATCCATCCATCCATCCATCCATCCATCCATCCATCCATCCATCTTTCTTTCTTTCTTTCTTTCTTTCTTTCTTTCTTTCATCCATCCGTCTTTCTTTCTTTCATCCATCCATCCATCCTTCTTTCTTTGTTTCTTTGTTTCTTTGTTTCTTTCTTTCTTCCATCCATCCATCCATCAACCCTCTTTCTTTCTTTCTTTCTTTCTTTCTTTCTTTCTTTCTTTCTTCTTCTTTCTTTCTTTCTTTCTTTCTTGCATCCATCCATCCATCCATCCATCCATCCATCTTTCTTAGAAATATTCAGAATATTTTCAGGCTGCAAACTCATATTAATATATTTTCTCCTCTTTCAGCTATTGAACTGAATAAAACTATGAGTTATGATGAGTGGTCTAATCTATTTTTGAGTGTAGTACTAGCAGTACTTATAACAAACACCTACTGCTTTTCACTGCTACTGCTTCTAACCTCAACTTCCATACAACACCTCCACAGCTACTGCTCCGCCCCGGAGTGGGCTATAGACACATGGTCTCCAATGAGGGGTGCATGGGGATGGCCTGGCAATCACTGACCTGCCTCCCACAACCTCTGACCTGAGGGGGCGGAGTCTCGCCACCACGCCACTATCCACGCCACCGTCCCCACATCTCAGCCCCTGAGTTGGCTAAAGACGCAGTTTTCACGGTTGGGTGCATGTGGGTGGTCCGGGGAGCAGTACACTGTCCTAGACCGGCTCTGACCCGAGGTGGCGGAGTCTCGTCACAACGCCATTATCCACTCCACTGTCCCCACATCTCAGCCCCTGAGTGAGCTACAGACACACGGTCTTCACTGTGGGTGCATGGAGATTGCCCGGATGTCAGTGCACTGCTCCCGACCTGCTCTGACTGGAGGGGGCGGAGTCTCGTCATCACGCCACTATCCACGCCACGGACCTCACAACACAGCCTCTGAGGTGGCTAGAGACACACAGTCTTCACTGGTGAAGGCAGGTGGGTAGCCCGGCATGGCCTACACTGTCCACGACCGGCTCTGACCCAAGGGGGTGGAGTCTCACCCCCACGCCACTATCCACGCCACGGCCCCACAACTCAGCCCCTGAGTGGGCTAGAGACACATGGTCTTCACCGGTGCGGGTGGATAGGTGGCCCGGAGAGGGGTACACTGTCCTCGACCAGCTCTGACCTGAGGGGGCGGAGTCTCACCACCACGCCACTATCTACGCCACGGGCCCCACAACTCAACCCCCGAGTGGGTTAGAGACACAGTCTTCATTGGTGGATGCATGGAAATTGCCCAGAGGTCACTGTACTGTCCCCGACTAGCTGTGACCCAAGGGTGCGGGGCCTAACCAGCACGCCACTATCCACGCCACGGGCCCCACAACTCAGCCCCTGAGTGGGCAAGAGACACACGATCTTCACCGGATGAGTCAGGTAGGTGGCCCGGAGAGGGGTACACTGTCCCTGACTGGCTCTGACCTGAGGGGGCGGAGTCTCACCCCCACGCCACTATCCACGCCACGGCCCCACAACTCAGCCCTCGAGTGGGCTAGAGACACATGGTCTTCACCGGTGCGAGCGGGTAGGTGGCCCAGATAGGGGTACACTGTCCTCGACCAGCTCTGACCTGAGGGGGCGGAGTCTCACCACCACGCCACTGTCCACACCACAGACCCCACAACTCAGCCCCTGATTGGGCTAGAGACGCACGGTCTTCGCCGGTGGGTGCATGGAGATTGCCTGGTCCGTAGTAGTTCTAGCAGTAGCTGTTACATACAGCTGCAGCAGCTAGCCCACCTCACATTTTCTCCAGGAAATGTACTTTCTAGTTATTATTATTATTATTATTATTATTATTATTATTATATACTAGTGTGTTCATTAATGCAAATGCAAAAAGTACTTTCCCCAGTAACTAGTTACTTTCTATATTCAGTAATCAGTAAAGTAACTCAGTTACTTTTGAAAGAAGTAACTAGTAACTGTAATTAGTTACTCATTTTCAGTAACTTGCCCAACACTGTTCGTTTCACAAGAAAATAAAGCATTTATACTGTGTATTTTGTAGTATGCAGCTATAGTTTTCATACAGTTTACAGGTATAATTATGTACCTGCAGTGTATATTATACATACTATAAGTGAGCTGAAAGCAGCTCTTAGACATTCATAAGGCAACCCACTAATCAGGAGAGCAGCTCTTAGACATTCACAAGGCAACCCACCAATCAGGAGAGCAGCTCTTAGACATTCACAAGGCAACCCTCCAATCAGGAGAGCAGCTCTTAGACATTCACAAGGCAACCCTCCAATCAGGAGAGCAGCTCTCAGACATTCACAAGGCAACCCTCCAATCAGGAGAGCAGCTCTTAGACATTCACAAGGCAACCCACCAATCAGGAGAGCAGCTCTTAGTCATTCACAAGGCAACCCACCAATCAGGAGAGCAGCTCTTAGTCATTCACAAGGCAACCCACCAATCAGGAGAACAGCTCAAGGATATTCACAAGGCAACCCATTAAACAGGAGAGCAGCTCTTAGACATTCACAAGACAACCCACCAATCAGATACATGCCGATCCAGTCCCCCGCGTCCACTTCCTCCTTGATGTCCCAGCAGATCACCATGTCCTGCGATTGGCCGACGCTGTAGTGGAAGGAGCTGACGGTGAGGGTGGAGCGGCAGTCGGAGGTCAGGAGGTCGGCATCGCTGGTGGAGCGCGGCAGGGCCGGAGGTGGGGTCAGGGGGTCGGGGTACAGGTCCGGGCTGTAGCTGAGGCGCGACGACGCGTCCTTACAGCGCCGGCGGCTCTGGGCGCTCCGTGAGGGCGACGCCATGGCGGCCAGGCCCAGGAACCTGCTCTGGTACAAGTTCTACGACAACACACACAGATGAACGGAAGGCTAGATTCTCCCTGTATGACTTCACATAAACACCTCTTTAGAATGAGCGTTTATTAACATCATCACAGAAAGCCTTGTGTGTTCAGTTGGTCTACAACAATTCTCTCATGTGCCAGGCAGAGTAACAGCATACTGTTCACAGTGAACACTAGGTTCCTAATGTCATACTGAACACAGTGAACAATAATTTCCTAACAGCGTGGAGGAGACGTGTGTGTTTAGACTGTGGGCCGGTTATCAGCCTGTCTTTCACACTAGGCTCGTCACTGTCTGTGATCTATGAGGGCATAAGAGAGAGAGCACTCTGCCACTCCTCACACATTACTGGAGCAGTCAGCACACACACACACAGACACAGAAACACACACACTCACACGCATACACACACACACACACTCACACACACACACACACACACACACACACACACACACACACACACACATGCATACCTGTACACACACACACACACACTCACTCACACACACACACACACACACACACGCATACACACACATGCATACACACACGCATACACACACACACGCATACACACACAGAGACACTGCCACTCTGCACGCATTATTGGAGCAGTCAGCCCAAGGTTAACCTGCAGACAGAACAGTCGTTAGCAAGACATTAGGCACGCTCGCTCACAGCACCATTAACACACACACACACACACATAAACTGTACACATAGACAGGCTTTTAGCTCACTGATCAGCATTCATAAGAGGAAGTGGAACTCGACAAATGCGCACACGCACACACACAAATACACACACACACACATACACATACACACAGAGATCGCACTTGGATGCATGCACACACAACATGTATTTGCGGATATGCGCACATACATATTCATGCATGCATGCATACACATGCATGCATACACACAAATACAAACACGCTCACTCGCACGCGCACACACATACACACACACACATTGTTATGATGGTAGGTATAGTAGGAACGCATCGACGTGAGAAAAGGTACAGCACAGTGACATGGAGAGATGGTTGACCCTGTTCTATCTGTAATCTGGGTGGTAAGGATGTGCAGGATGCTCCTTTACCCCTCTATAACCCCCTCCACACACACACACACACACGCACATGCTGAGAGCCTTTACACACAAATTCTCAAGTTCATCTGCTGAAGGTCTAAGTCAGCACATGGTTGTTAGGTATTAGGTCTAGGACATGGTAGGTTAGGTTTAGATCAGGGTGGGTTAGTGTTAGGTCAGTAAACTGTATGGGGGGTTAGGGTTAGGTCTAGGTCAATGAAGGGTTAGGGTTACTGTAGGTCAGGACAAGGTAGAGTTAGAGTTGGGGTTAGGTCAGGATAGGTTAGGGTAAGGTCAGGTTAGAGTTGGGTCAGGATAGGTTCGGATTAGGTCAGGGTGTGGTAAGTTCCATGACAGTAATCTAAACCCTAGCCTCTGACGAGACCAGATTCACATTACATGCACATGGTGGATTACATACAGGATCATATGATCATATTCAGTCATACAGTATATGCAGTGTTGCTGTGAGTGCTCACTGGGCTAAGGAAGCATGACGGAGAGGGGGACATCGACTTCTACACTACACAGGTGCAATGGCTGATGGGTAAAGTGAGCGTGAGAAACAGGTGACACTGACCTTGACACTACACAGGTGGAGCAGCATAATGCTTCGTCAAGGCAAAGCACATCAAATCCTGAGGAAGAGGTCATGTAGGTTACTCGACACGGAAAAGCAGGGCAGCAACACAGAACTGTTGCCATGTGTGTGTATGTGTGTATGTTATAAGCGTAATAATATGCTCATACTTCATCTATATCAGATAAAATATGAATCACTGAAACAGAATCCGTTCTACCAGACAAAACAGAGGAGAACAGCGCTGGTATCAGACAGTGGAAGAGGGGGAAAGCAGAGAGACTGAGACACTGAGAGAGACAGACACAGACACAAACAAACACAACGTCTGCACACAGAACACATACCGACAGAGAGCATAATATTACCAGTCATTCCATCACATTGCAAATGAACGCTAAGAGACAGACAAGCTGATGTGCATTAGCCGATGGTCAGATGTCAATATTCAGGACCTGCGGGAAAAAAAAGTTAGAGGAAGAAGATAATCACATGGAAATATGCCCCCCCCCCCCCCCTCTCTCTCTTCTCTCTCTCTCTCTCTCTCTCTCGCCATTTATTCCCCTAAACCTAACCCCTCTCCCTCCCAGCGTCTTCCTACGGTGGTGTAACTGGATCAGGCAGCATAAGAGCCACTCATCTCATTGTGTTTCAGGAGTTACTGGTGCTAAGTGGAGGCTAAGCACACTCCTGTCCTTCCCTGCTGGAGGCAGCATTGATCTGGCTGTTAGACAGCCCACAGGGCTGGACAACAACTGAGAGAAAGGGGGAGAGAGGGAGAGGAGGGGGGGGGGGGGTGAGAGAGAGAGAGAGAGAGAGAGAGAGAGAGAGAGAGAGAGAGAGAGAGAGAGAAATTAGTGTCAACAGTTGAGGGTCTAGGTCGGAGGATTCCACTGTTCTGTTAGTAGCCAGACACACAGACAGACAGACACACACACAGGCCCAGTCCCAATGTCCCCCCTAAACCCTCAAGCCCTGAGCCCTTATAGACTTATTGACGTCACCTGGTAAAGTGGTTGAGTGCGAGAGGCTGCAAGGGCTCGAATTGGTATAAAAAGGAATGGGACAGCACTTGCAACATCACATTACGTTGACGTGAAAACATATTTCTTACTATTGTGGGTGTGGGGCTTTTTATCAGTTTTTCAATTTTACATGTTTTTCTTATAGGCCTTCATGTAAATTAATTTTGGCCTGAGTCAAATCCCCTTTATATTATCCGAACTCTCTGTGTTACCCTCAAAAACACTTTCATCATTTCATTTTGTGGTCATATGCGAACTACATTACTGCCTGTGATTCTTGTTGTGATGAATCCAAAAGTATTTACTTAAGAATGATAATACACATTTCTGCACCTCACAACTCTTTCCATATTCATGTTGGAAATCTCAATTCAGAGAACACTACACCGAAATGGGTGATTAATGTCATACTGCTTTTAACTGGGAAATCATATGATTTAGAGCAACAGAAATCGATGTGATTTATAACTATAGCCTACATATTATTAAACAAATCACATTATAAAAACCCACAGGGTTAATAACCCATACTTAAAAATAATGAAACCAAAATAATTATAAGGCTACTTGTGCAGATAAGCAAGTCCAGCTGAAAACATGAAAACATATTTTGTTTAATAGCGTGAACGTTAGGGTTGGTTGATCTGTCTGTGCTTGTTTATTGGCTGTTCTTCAGGTAACCCCATGTTTCACGTCACAACGATATGAACTGTGGGTAATTCCCCCTGCCGAAGTGCAGACTTACGGTAAGGGGGCATAAAGGGCTCAAAATGTCTGCCAGAGAGAGAGCCCTCATGCACTTGCCGATTTGACATTGGGATACCCCTAAGCCCTCGCGGACTTCGCGGGAGCGCGCCCTTAAGTCTGTGAGTCTGCAAGGGTGGACATTGGGACTGGGCCACTCACACATGCACATTGCACACTGTCAGCAGGAAGTCTAGCAATAAAACAGCAGAATATGGAAAACTGACATCACAAGTTGTGCAGCAAAGTAAAGCCACATCAGTGTACAGTATTACATTATTATAACTGTCTATTATTACATCATTACAGTACTGTCCATTATTACATTATTATCCATTATTACATTATTGCATTAATGTGTCTAGTATTATATTATTACAGTACTGTCCATTATTACACTATTACAGTACAGGGTCTATTATTACATTATCACAGTACTGGATCCATTATTACATTATTTCAGTGCTATGTCTATTATTACAGTATTACAGTACTGTGTATATTATTACATTGTTACAGTACATGGTCTATTATTACATCATAACAGTATTGTCCATTTTACATGATTACAGTAATGGATCCATTATTACATTATTACAGTACTGTGCATTAATATATTATTACAGTACTGGGTCTATTATTACATTATTACTACTGTGACCATTATAACATTATTTCAGTACTGGGTCTATTATTACACTATTACAGTATTGTATATTACATTACTGTGACCATTATTAAATGATTATACAACAGTTAGTTCCGGTTCTTGATTCTGATTGGCTGGAAGCCGTGTTGAAATACTTAAAAAACACACAACTGGGAGGGACCGCATATCATTCCATTTTCAGTATTAATGCGCCTCCCATTTGATCTGAGCCGTGGGCACGGAGACCATCTATACAAACCACTGTCTGCGAAGCACCGTTGTGCAAAAGCTAGCCAATGATGGTTTGGTGGTCAAGGGAAATTATGTCAGTTACGGGACATAAATGTGAATCGTCCCTGCAGTCTTACTGGAGACCGAATTTTAATGATAGAAGAAGCTGGAGTTATATACATGCAGGCTCTGTGCGAAAACGCACCTTGGACACCACACCTGAACCAGCGAAGAGGGGTGCTAGTATGACTGAGCATTACTTCACCAATTGTACCATTACAGGCGATGTTCAGATTAAAGTCCCAATTAACCAAAATCAGAGATTTGCTTGAAAACACATTCTATGTGTTAGTAATGCATTGCTGATAACATGTAAAAATGGGATGAACCATGTGTAGTACTGAATTGTGAAGTTAGACCAGTTTTGTGTTTTTGACCAGTTTTGATTTCTGGATTTTCTGGG
The DNA here is from genome assembly GCF_949987555.1 of Borostomias antarcticus. Classification (NCBI taxonomy): domain Eukaryota; kingdom Metazoa; phylum Chordata; class Actinopteri; order Stomiiformes; family Stomiidae; genus Borostomias; species Borostomias antarcticus. The sequence continues at coordinate 16,513,862 of NC_140242.1, forward strand.
CGGGCTTAAAATGGTACTTGATGACGTAGAGCGGTGTTCTTAGCATATCCCCGCCCTAACACTATATAAAGCTAGAACGGATTGGAATCTTCGGTTCTCCTGCTCAATCTTGAGTCTGGAATGAGCTAGTTTTAACCAGCAGTCTAGAATTAGCTAGTTTTTCTTAGTTAGCAATGCCTATGCATAAAACTAAACGAAAATGCATCCTTCCTGGATGCCAGCAGGAATGGGATGATAAGGTCTCCTTCTTTCAACTCCCGAGTAAAGCTGAAATGAGAAGCAAATGGTGAGCATTTTTGAAGAGCCATGGTGTTACAGAGGAGTCTGTCTCCGCTAGCGCCCGCCTCTGCAGCAAACATTTCACTCCCGAAAGCTTCTGCAATTATAATATGAGGCTTTTGGGTTTCACAGACTCACGACTGGTCCTGGTGAATTCGGCGGAGCCAACCATCTCCCTCCCCGGCCTCCATTCTCCTCCTGTCGCATCAACCTTTGGTGTCGACACCGCTGCCTTGTGTGCTTATAGCTAATTAACGTTATAACGTTAGCTAGGTAACGTAAGCAATAGGAAAATACACTGCTACGTTAATATACAAAATATGTGTCTTGACATTTATGTGGTAATGTCAGCTATGATGAATTATATGTAATCTTGGGAGGAATTATAGCTAACATTAGCTATGTAGTTTGTTGCAGATGGGAGTGTGTATATAACCTTAGTCTAGCTAACATAGCTAGCAGCACCGACCAGGCGACCACCCACCAAATAACGTTACGGATGATATATTATGACTATAAGCGTTAACTATACAGAAACTGCCTGCCATATTTGTGGCACCTGATGTGCGTATGGGTTCACCGGTAATGGTTACAGTATATTTCTCCAGCGGGAGACCGGGAGGCGGGAGCGAGGGGGATAGGTAGACCAGCTGCAGCTGGAGAAAGACGCACCCTCTCCCAGTGAAGCGGTGCTCGGCGGCTACTGGCTGAACATTCCAGTTCTGTTGGATATGTTGCGGGAAAGTTGAAGCCGAGTGCTCGTTATTCTCACACATAACATTGCCAACGAGAGTGGATGAGTCTGTCCCGATTATCAACTCCGGTAGTGTACGCTTCTTCGCGCTATCAGCGCTGTTCAAGCCAGTGACTAAAAGGTACATTTTAACTTTTTCCATTGATCCCAAGGGACGACAGGATCGCCTGGGAGGGATAGGAATGGGCCTGGAGGTGGCAGGGAGAAAATAGGGACAGACTCATACATTCCTCGTTGCCTGTTTTTGTATTTTGCATCTAAGGGCAGTAACACTGGCGCGTTGGTATAGAGTAGCTACAGTTTTACCTGTGTTGTTTGTCAGGAGATAGGTTAGGAGGAAGCATCTGTGCGTTTGACTCATTAGACAAGTGTAATTTCAACTCCTCTCTGTTTTCACAAAGCTGTGCCTTCCTACCACAAAAGAGACGGCGTGCCAGTGTGACAATATTCAGACCAGAGAACGGTACTATTTGACAGGTTCTTCCCTCCACACCCCCTCCCCACGCAATTGGGTGTGGCTACGGTGCCTTCAGCAGACACGCCCCCACAGTCTCAGACCAGAGAATGCTGCTGATTTTTTAACGATTTTGAAGCCTTATTTTATATACTTAGCGACATTTTTAATCACTCAGATTTGGCTGGCTGGTTAATGACATGTTTTCCTGTGGTGTATGAAGCTCATAACAAAAATTTGAACTGGGTTAACCTGGACTTTAATGTAAATATTTATAATCACAATGTATAAATCCTGCATTAGCCTGTAGCCTGCCTACTGTAGCCTGTTGCTTGTAGGCCTATTCTAGTCTGTAATGCCTGTATTCTAGCCTGTAAATAATTATCTAATCACAAGCCTGCCTAACTGCTTGACGCCAACGCCTCTGTTGCTTGGCAACCCTTTTGTTAGAGGAACTATTTTGCTCGGCGGAATCGAGGGAATGATGCTTCGTTTTGAATAAATGTTAATATTTTATATTGCTGTGTGTTTATTTTACACTAATAGCTATAGTAACGGTTGTATAAATGCAATAAACCACTCGAGGCTGTGTGTTTATAACAGCTAGGGGGGTTTGGAGTGCCTAAAACCCCCCTAGCTGTTATAAAATCACTATCATATTACATTATTACAGTACTGGGTCTATTATTAAATTATTACAGTACTGTTAAATATTACATTATTTGCAGTACTGGGCCCATTATTACATTAATCACAGTACTGTGTACATAATTACACTATTACAGTACTGTCCATTATTAAATTATTACAGCACTGGGCCCATAGTTACCTTAGTACAGTACTGGGTCAGTTATTACATTATTATACCATGGCCTGGGTGAATACTCGATTCTGATTGAAAAACAAAGATGGCTAGTAATTGGTGTAAAATGTTATTCTTAAAAGCAATTAAAAATGAGTTACTACACATGAAATAATATTATTTAATGTTGAACAAATCATTTACAAGTACTGTTGATGATGTTATAAATCATCTACAGATCATTTTTGAATGTTAAACTAGTGTATTTATAAATAATATATGACTCATTTATGAATCATAAATAAATGAAACATGTATAAATGATTTGTTAATGGTTAGTTAATTATAAACTAGTAGTTTATAATGGTCTTTGGGGCTGCAATAATGTCTACAAATGATTTGTAGACTTTCAGTAAATGTTTAACAAATAATTTGATAAACATGAAAAACAAATAAATAAGGCATTCTTAAAATATTTTACAAATGTTTTACTACATATTAACTAACATTAATTAATATTGAACACATTTACAAGTAATGTTGATAATGTGTTATAAATCATCTACAGATCATTTGTGAATGTTTAACTAGTAGCCTATATTTACAAATCATTTATGAATAATTTACACATGTTTATAAATGATATGTTAATGATAAGTTCATTATTAACAAATGTTTTATAAATGCCTTATAACTGATCATTATTATAAAGTGTTACCCAGTACGGTCCATGATTACATTATTACAGTACTGTATCTATTATTACATTATTACAGTACTGTGTCCAGGGCTGAAAATTAACAGCTGCCACCGGCCAAATGCAGGTAAAATCTCCAATTGGCGACTGGAGATTGAAGCTCAGTGAGGCAAAGATGGTGTTGAATACACATCGATGCTCTGAATGCACATCGATGGAACACTCCTGCCATGCTGCGCCTATCTCAGTGACATTGGACAGGTTGCTGATGTTCCGCCGACACCTCGAGCCACTGCGCAAGAAGTTAACAGCTTGTGTGGCATTGATGAGGCGACTGGTCCGATCAGCAGCCGTAGCCCTGGTCTACTCAACCAGTGAATATTGCGCACCGGTGTGGTGCCACAGCGCTCTCACCCGCCTCATCGATCCGCCTATCAACGAAGTCTTGCACATCATGACAGGATGCCTGCGTCTCACTCCTATGGACAACCTTCCCATCCTTGCATCGCTGGCCTCCACCGCGCAGGAACCACAGCAAGTCTCGCCTGCCGGGCCACGGAGCCTAACCACCTGATCCACGACAGGCTCGCTGCAACTACGGAGCCTCCCTGGCATCTGGAGTCTGCAGAAATGCGGAGATCTTAACATCAGTGAGGCAGGATAGGCGGACTACACCTGACGTGCGGAATGGGAGACGAACACCTCCAGACTCTGTGATTTTATCCCGGCTGCCGGTCCTTCCCCTACCGGGATGGACTTAACCAGATCGTCTCCGGCCCGGCATTGGACGGTTCCGCTCATCGATGCATAGATGGGGCTTGGCATCCTGTGCAGCGTTCGGGTGTGGCACCGAGGAACAAACCACAGACCACATCATCCGATATATTGGACACCCAACGGAATGCGTGGCCTGACGGTCGTGGATGACAAAACGGTGATGTGGCTTCTGGAGGTGTGCCCGGATATAGCCCAGGTGACCCCCTCACCCAGGCTCGGGGTGGTAAAAGGATAGCCCCTCGGCCCCGAGCCTGGGGGGAGAGGACGTACCAACTCACCCAAACAACGAAGAAGTTTTTACCATCTTGGTAAGCTTGGAAGTTTTTACCATCTTGGTAATCAGTAGGAAGGAATTAGGGCTAGATGTAACCCTACCCTGACAGTAGGAGCCAGCCTTCCCTGCAGTAGCAGCTACAGGCCTACCCAGTGACCTGCATGCTGCCTGTGTCATGTTGAAGCCCTGAGGAACTCATTAGCTAGATAACACATCCAGTAGTGCATGCTGTGTCCCTGTGTCGGTGCCGGATAGGTACTCTACCTCTGGGAAACACTTATTCACTTTACCTGGCCTGACACCGGCATTAATTAACCCACATAATTATCCTGAATAGGGAGGCTGCATGGTTAGTTCACACAAAGCCTGGTGAGTCTTGTTCAATAGGGCTGGCATAGCTACAGTAGCTCATCATCCTCAACTCCTCTCTGTGAAAAATTAGAGGGAGAGGTGGAGAGAGAGAGAGGTCCCTAGCTAGGATAATTGGAGCTGAATTATCCACTACGATAATAATACTCATGTTCTCTGGCATGCAGCCACTCCGAGAATGGGGTATGGAGACAGAGGGTCAGGGTTGGGGTAATCTGAGTACTCAGAAGCTCTCGCTGAAAGCAATGATATTCCTGGACACCAATGGGAAGACTTGATTTTATGTGCAGAGGGATGATTGGCCTGTGTAGATGGTGGGCTACGCGGGGATGCTTTTGGTGTCTGATTGGTCACTGACCGCAGCTTTCCACTTTTCTAACAAGTCCTGAATTCATGCGAGCTGTCTACATATTTGGCACATAAAGTGTGATTTAAGTTACTTGAACTTTCTTTGATGTTAACTAATTTCACAGAGTTGGCTACTCACTACAGTTTTCTCCTTTTCTGGGCTGGATGAGTTTTTCATTTAGTCCCGATAAAATATGTTCAAATGCAGCTAGATTTGAAAGGTACTGTAGGCACTGGATCCGCCCCTATATCCACAGGGTCAGGGTTGGGGTGGTATATGAATGGGGTGTTGAGGAGACAGAGGGTCAAGGTTGGGGTGGTATATGAATGGGGTATGGAGACAGAGGGTCAGGGTTGGGGTGGTATATGAATGGGGTGTTGAGGAGACAGAGGGTCAAGGTTGGGGTGGTATATGAATGGGGTATGGAAACAGAGGGTCAGGGTTGGGGTGGTATATGAATGGGGTGTTGAGGAGATAGAGGGTCAGGGTTGGGATGGCATATGAATGGGGTGGTCAGGAGACAGGGTCAGGGTGGTATATGAATGGGGTGTTGAGGAGACAGGGGGTTAGGGTTGGGTGGTATATGAATGGGGTGTTGAGGAGACGGGGGGTTAGGGTTGGGTGGTATATGAATGGTGTTACAACCTTGTCTTGTTTGAACTCTTCTTATGGGTTCTAAACTTTTGACGATATGCTTCTGGGACCAACTCGTAAGCACAGAGCACAGCTGACTTCACACAATCATATTGTAGGCTATTGTCGAGGGACAAAGCAGCCACAGCCTCCTGGGCCTTCCCGACCAGTTTGCATTGAAGCAATAGGGGCCACATCTCTTTAGGCCATTTTAGGGAACCTGCTATGCGTTCGAACACGCCAAAATAAGAGTCAATCTCAGCCTCTCTAAAAGGCGGAACTAAAGAGATATTCTTGCGAACATCAAATCTGTCTGTCAGATCAGTCGGGGGTGGAGACTGCAGGGAGACGGGGAACGGGTGTGCAAACGACTGCTGAGCTTTCACCAGAGCCACTTTCTCCTCCAGCTTACACCATGACTCGTGTCTCACAGAAGAATGTACGTTTGTGCTCTAAGGACTGGTGTCAGTCCATGTGTGAAGACACACACACTAGCTGGCCGGTTGGGAACACAGGATTAACTCCAGTGTCTAGTCTAAACTGATCCCAGACCAGTAGCGGGCCTATTCTGAGACCTCAGGGATTGCCCTAGTCTAGATATCAAATTCTGTATGCTAGCACACTGTAAGGGATATGTCAACTTAAATCACCAATCTTAACAGAAGTCTATTAGCTATGCATCTGTTATCAAATTTTTATCTGCTATTCTAAATAGGAATAGTGAGTAAAAAGATGTGCCATGGTTCCGCTCAAAATACAAAAGCTGGTTTCTTTATTTCCAAATATGATTTGCAAAACGGATCTTTCGGGAGAAACTTTTTTATTTTTTTATTTAGCCTTTATTTAACCAAAGTAAAATCACACTGAGATTTGCATCTCTTTTTCAGGTGAGCCCTGGCCAGGAAAGCAGCACATAGTTCCAAAACAGATAAAACACATAACATAAAAACATCACAACAGATAAACAGAAAATAAAAACACCAGCTCAGAACAGCCTAATGTCATCTCCATGCACCAGAAATCTGAGTTTTAAAACGGTCAATGGATATGAAGTGATCTAGTTTCAGGTCCTTTTGCAACGTGTTCCAAGATGAGGGGGCAGCATATCGAAAAGCCCTTTTACCGAGGTCAGACTTTTAGTGTGGAATGTACAATATGTGGCTTTGTGATCGTAAGCTGTAGTGAAATGCAGGTTTCTAGCAAAGCACACCTGGATTGTAAACAAAACATTTTATTCAAACACTCAGACCAGAAACCGGACATTGAGGCTGATAGGCTCACCATCCAACATCATGGAATGGGCACTAGAGGAGGAGTTGCAGGAAATCATGTGATTCGAACAAATGGAATAGTTCAGGGAACATCTAGCAATTCAAATGTAAACATTAGGACCAAACGCTCTACCCCCTGAAGATTTTCCTGCCACAAACCTTATCTCACCTGCCTGGGAGAAGGCCACAGAGGACGTTCACATGAAATCAAAGCCACTGGGAGACAAAAGATAGTAGAAACTATTAATAGCAGTCTGCACCCGAAGCAATGTCTTGATCAGAGAATAAACAGCTTTGAATTTACTATTACGCATCTTCTCCATGTACAGCCGTAGACAGTAGAGCCTCCTCTAGTCTAGACTCCCTGTTTGCTTTGTGTTTTAAGTGGATGGAGGTCATCAACAGCCAGTTATGTCTCCTCCAATGGTGTTACTACTGTCTGTGTTCCAGTTACTTCATTACTCAATTAATGCCGTATATCTTTGAAGTAGCTTGACAGTAACCAATCCATAGCATTTTCTTAGAGTGCTGTATGGGTGACTTACCAGTGTATGGACATTCTATAAGCTGATTCTGCAAGATGATTGGTCGAGTAAGAAGGACACACCCAGAAGACATGTGGGAATAACACCATGACTAAACAATCTATTTTAAAAAATATTTCTGAAAATATCTACTGCATGTATGAAGCCTCTGTCAGTGGAGCCCCAGTCACAGAATCACAGTAGGTATAGTTACTGCATCAGTGTGGGCTGGTCTGGGCCTAGTGGGGTGGTCAGGGCCTAGCGGGGTGGTCTGGGCCTAGTGGGGTGGTCTGGGCCTAGCGGGTGGTCTGGGCCTAGTGGGGTGGTCTGGGCCTAGTGGGGTGGTCTGAGGCCTACTGTAGATGGTGACACACCACCTCAAGCTCAACCTGGACAAGACTGAGCTGCTGTTCCTCCCGGGGAATCACCATTGACGGCACAGTGATGATGCCGACCCGGACTGCGAGGAACCTGTGTGTGAGCCTGGATGACCAACTGTCGTTCTCGGCACATATCGCATCTGTTACACAGATTCCTGCTCTACAAAATCAGGAGGACTTGTCCTTTCCTCACTGACGAAACGGCACAGGTGCTCATCCAGGCTCTTATTACTGTATCTCTTGCCTGGCCTACTGCAACTCCTTCCTTGCTGGGACCCCGGCATCAGTCATTAAACCTCTGGAGCTTGTCCAGAAAGCTGTCGCTTGCCTGGTGTTCAAACGCCAAGTCCTCCCTCACAACTTCCCTTCTCCGTTCTCTGGCTCCCTGTCGCAGCTACAGTAGCATTCATTTTAAAACTCTGGTAGCCTACAGGGCATCGAAACAGTTCCCTCCTACCTCCAGGCCATGGTCAAGCTCTACACCCCCTCCTGACCACTGCTACCTCGGGACGACTGGTTGCCCCATCACTCCGAGGCCCCCTGTCGTCAATTCTCTGTCCTGGCCCCGCAGTGGTGGAATGAACTGCCTACTGACGTCAGGACAGCAGAGTTGCTGCTCATCTTTCGCTGCAGGCTCAAAACTCACCTCTTCAAGAAATACTGTCATGATCCTCCCTCTGAAGCACCTATAGTTTATTTAATAGTTTGCTACTCTTGCACTTTGCCTTCAGCACTAAATTATGCTCTTAGTCACTTGTTTTAGAAAGGAGATGCACTACACTGACTGACGCTAAATGCAATTATTTTAAGTCGTTTTGGATAAAAGCGTCTGCTAAATGACTGTAATGTCATGTAATGTAGTGGAGTGGTCTGGAGCCGGTTGCACCAGGCATTACTAAGTGGTGACTAGGCCTAGTCATAGCCTAAGTGTTGACTAACTCGAGATTTGGTCACTACTAAATTTAAATGGGTTGCACCACTCACGACTAGTTCCTAGTAACAACTAAATATTTACACCACCCTGGGAGGTGGTGTAAGTGATGACTAGTGCGAGGAAGTAGCGTCTTCAACTTTGCTATTAGGACGGAGGTGGGCTGAAACATTGTAGCTAAATCTGTCGGTGGAAAAAAAATTTTTTTTAGCAGATGTCTTAGTTATATCATGATTAAGCTAACTATTGGCACCGGTGTGCTTATTGGTGTCATATTTAATAAGTTTGAGTAATTTCACGATCGAGCTAGCTAACCACATTTAGCTCAATTGGCTCAGATGCTGGTTAGCGATGAGGGGGGGGAGTCCCAGCCGAGTTGATAACCCTCCGTTGCGGGTTGGGGGGATGCAACGGTCGGCTGGGATCCTGCCTCATAGTTAACCAGCAACTGGTCAGTGGATTGTACCAGGCAGCCTACGGTATGTCTGAATCAAAGAAGGTTATCAAACAAGCTTGGGAACTAGCTGGCTAGGATAATTTAAGCATAACAATCCAACGGCTAACTCCCCCAAAAGAACCCCTCCACTGCACAAGCACCAACCCCAATAATAATAATAAGCACAAGCTACCGAGTGCAACGTTAGCCTTGCTAACGGAGATAATGAATTTGGAGGAGAGTGTTGCAGCTGGTGCTAAACGAGGCAAAGGAGGAATATTTTGTGGACTATTATCACATCCATTTCACAGTTGGGATTATACAGAAAGGTGAGGATCGAGCCTGTGTTGGATGACCAACTCAAATGCCTGCCTAGCTCAATATTGTTGTAAGTTTAACATGAATCGCATATGCGAGCCGGAGCCCGTCGCTTTCACTGGATGACTCGTGAAGCATGCTTCATTTATCTTGCATACTAAACATGTTTTCGTGGAGTAGTACAGGTATGTACTTAATCGCATGTAGTAGGCGAGTTGCAGTATGTACTATATAGTATGTAATATGGACATTCGGACACGGCCCAAGCTCCTTGGTAAGGGCTGGGTAAGGGCGATCAACCTCCTTGTTTACATTTTTACTTGCTTACCGGCTATTTGGATCCTGCCGTCACAGTCATACAACGACTATTTTTTAGTAACTAGTTAGTAGTTACTAGTTAAGGGGAGACACCCCAGGTGAATAGGAAAAAAAAAATCCTTAATAGGTATCACCATCAAACTCCCCCAGTTTGTTAGGTACATTAAGGAGCATCTTTTTTGTATTACAAGTTTTCTGAAATCTTATGGATTAATATGCAAATTATGCATTATATGCGCTAAATATGCGCTAATTTGCATAATTTCGGGACATCCATTTTTTAAATTGGTTCAAGCCAGATTCAAAATTCTTGTTTCATTTTGTTCACATATCCCTATTCAAAACTTTGTCCAAGGGGGATTTTGATATCTCTTTTCTTCACTTCAGAAATCAGAAAATACTGTCAACAGTCATAAAAAGACCAATTTTCTCCATGTTTTAGGGATAAACTGTTATATAAATCAGGCTATGAATGAAATTTAAAAAATCCCCCTTGGCCAAACCCTTCAGAATATGGATTGGAACAAAACTGGAAAGTTAGGTGTATGAAGGTGCTACTCAAGTGGTGGTTTTGATGTCCCAAAGATGAGAAATAACTCATTTTTAGAAAACGGGCTTTGAAAATTTGTATTGTAAAAAACCATACATTTGCATTGTAAACCAATATTTACAAACACAATATCCAATCACATCATTAGTAACAACATTACACAACATCTGAAAACACATAGAAACTGAAATCTGAATAACACAGCATGTTGTGGATTCAGAATAGTCCAGGAGTAGACATTTTGTAAAGAGAAGCAAGACCTGTTTAGTTGGAAGCCCACTCACCACGTCAAGGTACAGCCCACGAGTGGGATGTTAGTAAGCAGAGACTAGAGACGAGACAATTTTAGTAGGGAAGAGAACATTCCCTTTTAGAAAGCTTGTATTATTTTGTTAAACAGATCATGGACAAAGATAGACACATTTGACGAGGACATGCATGAGAAAACAGATTATCTAAATGTTTGTGTTTTTTTTAAGCGTTTTACATGGAAAAAACATGGATGAATGAACATGAAGAGTAAGCTGATTCATAAATACACAGGACAAGATGTGGTAAACAATGCAGGGTAAACACCAATAGAAGCTAAATATAGATTGCCAAACAAACAAGTGATCAACCATCGTCAAAAGCAACACCATAGGAGACATCAAGCTACGCCGTCATAGGTCTACAGAGTCACTCCTCAGATGGCACCACACTAGCTATCCACAAAACTGTTCTAGGCAGCTAGTTTGTAGAACCCACTCAGCTGCAGTCCACAAAACTGTTCTAAGCAGCTGGTTTGTAGAACCCACTCAGCTGCAGTCCACAAAACTGTCCTAAAACCACAATATGTTCCTGGTGCGCATGGGGTTGTCATCAGTGAAGCAGACTACCCCATATTGCCGCCTTCATGTTGTCCACTGAACACTGGTTATTGATAATTATTGTAATAATTCTCAATAACTGTAATAATTTTGTAACATTTTGCATTTATTGGCAGTCAGCTTACCTACCTCTGGGTCCACATCTGCATATACCTGCCTAATCTGCTCTCTGCTTCTGTGCAAGGACTCCAGACCTCTCTCTATTTCAGCAACTGAAATTAAAACAGTTTATTTGGTCAGTTTATGGATGCATGTAGAAATGCCACAAGTAGAGAGAGGGAGACTACTGTGCATATGTATAGGCTTCTGATATTGGCTAGAGAGAGAGAGAGAGAGAGAGAGAGAGAGAGAGAGAAAGAGGGAACACGTTTCAATAGCCTACCTGTCACCTTCTTGTCATGTTTCTGATACGTTTTCAGATAAAGCCCTGGGATCCCTAACACTTTACTAATCTTTTGGAGCGCTGCATACCCCAACCCTAACTCGTGCGCTAAGAGGACCATCCTCACATTGACATCAAATGCAACATCATTCCTAGTTGTATCATGAAGCCAGTCGATGTGTAGGCACTTTTGCGATAGCCATTTCTCACAAAGACTGTACTCTAAGAGCAAAGTACTACAGAACCCACTATTCTGAGGATCTATGTTAATTTTAAGACCAGTCCCTGCACAATTAGGACAAATGAACCCAGTTATCAGCTCATTCAAACGCGCCGCATCTCTCTGCTGCTCACTGGACATGCTAACGCTAGCCTCATCTCCCTGCTGCTCACTGGACATGCTAGCACCGGCTAATGACAACTTGCGCGAATAGGCACTTTATATTTCATAAATGTAAACCTTTCCATTTAGTTTCTCTTGTTTTCTGTTCAACCTTGCGGGCAAACACTGTTGTCGTTGTTGCTTATTACGTTTAGAACGCTTTACAGACGGCATTGTTTGGATTAGATATCAGGAAGTTGAAACGTGTCACATGACGCGCTGAACCAATCACGTTCTCAGAAATCAACAACAGCCAATGAGATTTCACGTTTAGCATCAAACCCGCCTTTGTATTTCCACGATTGGTTGCTGATACAAATGAAACTATCAGGTTTGGTTGCGATAACATTGCGCTCGAGAGCCAGATCTTTCAAATGATACCTGGGATGACCGGATCCAAATAACGCCCGCGGTTCGGCTCGTTTCGAAAGAATGCTAACTTTTGGTGATTTTAGGAAGAATCTACAGACACAAACAGACTAAATGAAGTAAAAGAAACATCTAAATGCGTATTTTTGATGTTTTATTTCCACTAGTATGAAAGAAGACATGTTATGGAAGCAAACTAGCACAAAATCTCAAATTTGACCTGGGCGTTGAAAAACGATGTTTTCACCTACCGTGTCTCCCCTTAAAACAACGCCTAAATTGCCGTAGGCAACCGAAATAAGACACCAACTAATATGCGACTAACTAGTAGCAACCAAGAGTTTAGTCAGTGTTTAGGCGTGACTAAATGCTTGGGTTTAGTCACAAGATAAGACAAACTGGTGCAACCCAGTCCTGGGGACTAGTGGGTTGGTCTGAGGCCTAGTGGGTTGGTCTGAGGCCTACGGTAGTGAGTGGAACTGAGGACTTGTGATCTGATCTTTTGTTTTGTTATAGCAGCTGGTACAGTTTAGCAATACAGTTTCCATTTAAATACATTTCATCTCCAATGTAGGCCTATCCACATTTTATTTTTTTCTACATCAATATTTACTTGATTGTTATGTAAACAATACTACATGCATGCGTTCTAGGTAGCACAACATGATTTAGTGCGATAACTGGAGTAGTGACCACATTTTACACCTGAGTCAGAGAATTGAGTTACATTCCAGCTCCACTACAGCCAACGAACGTAGGCTACAAAGCGTGCTTAAACTTAACGTTAGTTGCAAGTGAATTGAAATCCCCATCTGGGAACACATTTCCCTCAGTCCAGCATCTGTTTGTTGAAACTACCTTTCAGACCATTTGCATTGTTTTCAAACGTTGTGTCCTGCCTCAGCTTGCAAGTGAGAGAACGGAGCAAAACACACACACTGGGGAGGGAGTGTATGGGAGAGACTGTGTGTGTGTTCTGATTAAACTTTACCTTGCTTCCCCCAGAGGTAGGCTATTTTGCCCTGACATACATTACAGATGGGATGTGTTAAATCTGTCTCACACATTGTATTAGTTCCACAGCGCCGACATGTTTTAGGTTAACACGCATTTGACACTGACTTGGCCGTCATTGATCAGTTGTCGTGATCGTTGACTAGAAAGCTTTATCGGAATTCCCCGATCTCATATTTTTACTGAATATCTGCCGATTCCAATTGCAGCCTGATCGATCTGGGCACCCCTAATTCCCTAGTCTTCCTTCTCACCAGTCAGACTACTGGGCTGGAGACAACGGCCCTGTGTTTTATGCATCTAATATGTCTCCTATCAAGCTTGAATTTACGGCTGTGCCATTCCGCTTTCCCTGGTTCGAGGAATGTGTCCTGGTGGTGGTTACTGCTAAATCAATACTCAGATCTTCACCTCCCGCTGGATGTGAGGTTTATAGAGTTGTGGGTGACTAACACCTGTCAGCCTGTTGCAAGGCTCACTGTATGAGTGATCTGCCTGGGGCTGGCAAGCATGCCTTCCATGGTGGAATACACACACTTTACTAAGATGGATAAAATATACTGATGCTGCATAGCTCTGCTTGATCTCTCTCTCCCCCTCTCTCTCTCTCTCTCTCTCTCTCTCTCTCTCTCTCTCACTCACACACACACACACACACCTTTGGTGCCACATGTAGCACATCAAGTATGGCTGACCTCAGGTTCATCAGGTAGGTTGGGTTTGAACTCATTCTGCATCAGTCAGCCTGCCCCTACTCTCCCCTCCTCTCCTGTCCATGCAGACCAAGCCAGAGCCAGATCAGACCAGAGGTAGAGATGGAGGAGGGAGAAGTGGAGGAGGATGAGGAGGAACAGTAGATCGGTGTGGACAGGGAAGATAAACTCTGAGGGAGAAAGACATGCCCCTACTGGGTTAGACAGTGTCAGCTGGAATACACTGTCTAGTCCCCCCTCCACCTCTCTCTATCCCAGTAGATAGTCCTTTCTATAGTTCTATAATTTGTAGCATTGACTCAAGATACTGAATCGAGAGGGAAATTATGTTTCATCTAGACCATCAGCTAGACCAGTCTACTGTACTACTGTGACTGGGAGATGATGTGATGATGTGAAGGTAGTCTATCATCATCGTTCCATCATCGTTCTATAGCCCTGGCCCGGCCGGACCAGTGACCAGAGATGTCGTTTCAGCGAAGTCTCTTCAACTGGGTTGTGGTCGTTTTTATATCAAAACAAATCAGCTAACCACAGGGCCAGTGTGGACCGGTTCACATGGGGTCTCGTTAAGAGGATTAGGACCCACACAAAGGAATAGCCTAAGGAATAACTGGGTTGACTCCAGCGCTGTCACACCGACAGAGAAAGTGACATTCGACTTTCATTCAACTTGAATGTAACCACCTAGCCTGCAACTAGGCTAATCAACAAAAGAGCGACAACACACACAACCTACCTGGGACAAAATAACTTGCCGATGAATCATACTCCGCATCCGCGAGTTAAGATCCCAGACGAGATTATAGTTCCCTAAACGTTGATTTTCACGGGAAATTCATGATAGATGGTATGAATAAACACACAAAAACAACGGTCCCGTTGGCGTCAGATGCACGAGCGCCGTATTCTCATCCGACCGCTGCTCGAGCTGGGTACCAAGCGCGAGCAGCCAATCACAAGGCTTCTTTCTCCTCGCGTGCTCGTCTCACTCACTGCCTATCTCCTCCGCCTCGCGCCCCCTCTCCCACTACCGTTTACTACCGAAACTGCCGAGAGCACACCGAGAACACGCCGAGAAACCATGCGAGAAACACACTGAGAACACACCGAGAACCACACTTAGAAACACACCGAGAACCACGCCGAGAACCACACTGAGAACGAGAACCACATTAAGATACACACCGAGAAACACGCCGAGAAACACACAGAGAACACACCGAGAAACACTCTGACAGCACACTGACAACCACACAGGGAACACAGGAGTGTGTTGAACCGGCGAGGCGGGGGTGTCCGCGGGAGTCGGGATGTGATCTACAGTAGCAGAGAGAATGACGCAGTAATAGCCATGACTTCACGTAGGCTACATGGCAGAGCGTTTATCCTGGTGATCTCTGGAAGAGGCAGCTAGCATCAAGCCCCTTTGTGACCCTTAGCAATTTGTACAGCGACCACATTTAAAAGGAGTGGATTTCACATGTTCATGGCAACTGGAATAGGAACCGATAGTCAGATTTGACTAAACCCCAAATAGGTTTCCATAAGTGCGATAAAAAGAACTGAAGTAGGTTAATTGAGCTGTAGCTTAGCCTAGGCTATATCTAAGGAAATTAGCCAGAACATATGAATGACCTACTGTACAAACAGCAGTCCTTCAAAGTTAGGCCTTCCTTATGGTCTGAAACTGAGTGCAGACTCACCAGTGACCATGAGCCTGAAACACTGGATTCAGGGACTGAGGATGTCGGGTCCCTGACCCCTCATTGTGACCCTCATGGCCAGGGTAAGCTCGCTCAATAACTGGTGTATTCTTTCTTGTGAACGGTTCAGCTTCAGCGCCCATGATGGAAGACAACGACATTTCACAGCATCTGTGCAGAGATAGTCTTCATGAATAATGAATTCTGGGGGGAAATGAGACGCGCTTTGCATATCCTTCACATTTAGTCAGAGCACTGGCAAAGGTGTCGTTTGTCCTGCGTTTACTTTGTTTTGTTTGTTGTTTATTTCTCCCACTGTGTTTGTAATACCTTCCCATTATTTATTTTCAACAACATACAAACACACATTCATACACGCAATGGATATTGACTCCCATATGAAACACATGGTAACAGAGATTTCATACTGCACAGGGGAAGTGAATCATTCATTCATTTTGACTCAACGTGACCTGTACAGGTTTTCAAAGCTTATACAATTCAAGCCACTCTGGGAGTTGTTAAAGATATTCCCATTACAGTAAATGGTGGTTTGGATGCTGTCACTACCAGTGAAAACAGTCAAGGACTCTACTGCCATCTGGTGGATCATAGTTGCAGCCTTGCTTGAGTAAATTAATTTCCAAACTAGAAAAAGCAGCACATTTGAAGAGAATGGGTGATTTTTGAAAGCAGTCAACATATTTAGTTAAGACAGCTTGGAAATGAAAAGTCCTAAATAATATTAAGAATTGAAATTCATATGGTAGGAAAGGCTAGATAAACTGATATATTAAAAAATGACAGGACCCGAGGGGAAGGTGGTCTTTAATCAGCCACATAGTGACAGACATTACACACAGTGAGCGGCGACATGGCACACACACATGCAACTTCGGGGGATGCCAGTGGAAGTTGTTCCCTGCATATCTCCCATCCAAGCTGTGCTCCTCCTGGGGGAGTCCTCTGACCCTACAGGCTGTCACAGCGAACTGCGCAGTAGTAGTTTGGCGGTACAGCAGAGTAGTTAGCCAGTAGTCTTTAGTCAGTTGTCAAATCAGTAAATTAGTAATTAGTAAGTGGTCAATCCGCCTTATTCACCACAGCTGCCATATTGGTCAGTCTGACGTAATGAGGGGTGCGGATGCGGAAGTGCCCGTTGTCTTCAATGTTAAAAGTTCGCTGTAAAAACACCACTTCAAGAACCAAAATAGTCAAAATAACAGGCTGAATACACTATCGGGGTTACAAACTCATCATTACCAGACTCCGGTTGTTTTTCACAGCCGTTGTTTTTCGCGTTTGGAAATACATGGAGGTGAATGCAGCTGACGGCTAACTATGGCTCATTCACCTCCATGTATTTCCAAACGCGAAAACAACGGCAGTATGGCTGCCAGGTGAATAAGGCGATTAGGTTAGTCCATAGACATTATCAATCAATCAATCAATCAAAGCTTTATTTGTATAGCGCATTTCATACCCAGAGGCAACACAATGCGCTTTACAGAGAACAAGGGAGGTGGGCAGACGTCCCACCCCTACATATTCCAGAAGGAAGCAAAAAAAACAGTATCACCCGGGGGCTAGATAAGTGAGCTGTAAAAAATTCTTCCCTGACCCCTCTCAACAAGGCGATCGAGCAAGCTCCTGGAGTATGTTTGTCTACCGGCTAAGAATATTTATAAAGCAATAAATAACATTAAATTACATTTTCAGAGTAAGAGAGGCTAATAACATCATAGGAGAGACATGGCAAACACTGGTGTATGTCTGTGTGTGTGTGAATGTGCCTGGGCCCAGATAGAGGCAGGGGTTGGGGTAGGGAGGGGGTAGGAAAAGGATACGGACCCGGGTTAGGGTGAGGGGAAGGGGATCTGAGCCCAGGACTGGTGTATGTCTGTGTGTATGTGAGTGTGCCTGGGTCCAGGTAGAGGCAGGGGTCAGGGGTAGGGTGGGGGTAGGAAAAGGATACAGACCCGGGTAAGGGGGAGGGGATCCGAGCCCAGGACTGGTGTATGTCTGTGTGTGTGTGAGCGTGTGTGCCTGGGTCCAGTTAGAATTATAAAGAACTAGACTGGCCACGCCCCCTTTAGACTCGTCTGATGAGACCGCCATGTTATGGAGGGCATCATTTAGAACATGTTACTGTTGAGCTTCAGAGCTGCTCATCATTTTGTTCGGTAATTGACTAGTGACTCTTATTATATTTTAGTATCACCCTAAATACAGTTAGACTAGCCTTTTAAGGTTTTATGAATACTCAGGCGTTTGCGGGAAGAGAATGGTAGCCTAATATGGGTATTGTAATGGTAATTATTTATTTATCTCACAATTAAATTGCATAGCTAACTGGTTAGGATAACAGACTAGTCTAGCTGCCCTAAGCTAACATTACACGGATAACGTAATTTATTCCACATTTATTCCACTCACATCGACTATTAACACAGTTTTATATAATTTAGTATCTTGTTTTATGCGGGTATATAGAGATAGTCCGTCATATAGCTAATTGTCAAACTTGTATTTTGCGGCTTAACGGAATTTGTTCATATTTAGGTAAAATGTCCAGTTGAACTCAAGGATAAACTGATTACATTGTGGGGGTCAAAGGTCAAGGGTCACTGACATCACAAAAGGTGTTTTTGGCCTGCTGAACATGATATCTCAAGAACGGCTTGACAGAATTTGTACATATTTGGCCAAAATGTCCAGTTGGATTTAATTAGATTATTTGGATTAGATTTTGGTATTCAAATGTCAAAGGTCAAGGTCAAACAAAAGGCACTTTTGAACGCTAACACTAGCTAGCTAACGCTAACAATAAAGCTAGCGCTAATGCTAGCTAGCTAATGCTAATTCTAACACATTAGCATTAGCGTTAGCGTTAGCATTAGCGTTAGCATTCGCTAGCGTTAGCTAGCATTAGCGTTAGCTATTCTAGCTGTAATGCTAGCTAGCTAGCGTACACAAGCACCATCAACACAGGGGCCCTCTCAAGACCAACTGAATGTTAACTGCAACTTGCAATGTTGGGCGGAGGCATTTAGCCGCTACGTGGTTTTTCTAGTTGATACTGATGCTAGTGAGAATCAGGGTTCCCATAGTCTTCAAGACGTTATGGAAAAATCATGGAAAAGTTGTAATTTTTATTGGTAAAAATGAATGGGAACCCTGGAGAATACACCAGATACAGAGTAGACCTTAACAGTATACTGGCGGTGGAGGGGGGCTGCATCTATAATCTCTTGGCAAGTCACAATAAAAAACATTTTTTGTCACAATATAAATATACAAGCATTCCAGCTAATCCCAGTGATAGGAAATGCCACTTAGGCACAATTACAGGGACTTTCTCCCAGATGATCTAACATCTACCATTTAAAATATACACAGTGAATCTGTGGGATCATTGATGTCACATAGTGGGATGCCCTGCACAAGATGGCTGCCACATCGGACGTGAGTCCATTGGAATTCTTCAGCACAATGGCCAGTCTAGTTCTTTATAATGTCTATGGGTTAGTCAGTATTCAGTAGGTCAGTTAATAGTCTGTTAGTAATCAGTGACATTAGGTCAGTCAGTTAGTAGTTTTAGTCAGCAAGTCGGTAGGGCGGCTGGCGGTTCTTAGCTAGCTAGCTAGCTAGCTAACTGTTAGCTAGCTAACGAGCTACTGTAGCCCAGCTGGCATTTCAACGTTGATTAACATATCATGTGATGACGTGAATCAACGTTGGATTAGGTTTAGATTTTGAAAGGTGAATTAACGTTGATATCGCGATGTTGTTCCAACATCTTACTCTTCAATGTGGGTGAATTAAGGTCTCAGAATCAACGTTGCTTCACAGTTGAATATGTGTTGCATTTGAAAGGTGAATCAACTTTGAAATCCCAACTTTGTTTCAACGGCTGACTTTTCAACATGGGTGAATTAAGGTCTTAGAACCAACGTTGCATCACTGATGAATTTGTGTTGAATTTGAAAGGTGAATCAACTTTGAAAGCCCAACTTTGTTTCAACGGCTTACTTTTCAACAGTTTCCTTTTCATAGGTATAGGCTTTACAGAATTGCATTCAATGAGGCCAATTATAACCTTATCAACAAATACACTGACTGAATTGGTGATTTGCATTCCATCCATATTTTCTATGCATTATGTGCAGCTTGCTGTGCGTAACTTATTAAGCTACCTATTATACACCAAAATGAACACCAACTCAAGTGGTAAAGCTTGCATGTGATTGTGATGGATTTTAACTAATCTAGTCAAAAAGGATTAACCAAGATTCGCTCAAACAGGTTAAGTCTGGTTTATTGAGAAAACATACGAGCGCAAGGACTTCCGGACAACGCACATGAGTGGTTGATCCAAAGAAGTGCCGCCCCCTGATCTTGCGCTGCCTTATATTCAAGCAAAACACAGGTACGGCGTGATTGGCTAACCCATCTATACACGTCATAATAAGGTGACGGACATCAAACAGTGGTCGAGGGATACAGAGAAAGTGCGGTACACTTTGAATATAGACAAAGGAACAATGGTCTAGGCCAGGACGGGAAGTCTGAGGTGTGAGGCCTTCCCGTCATGGTGAGGATATCAGGACAGGGGTGTCTGTCCTTACAAAGAAGTGGGGAAGACAGAGGTTCAGGAGGTGTTTGGAATTACAAAAGAGAGAGAGGACAAAGGTAAAAGCAAAAGGCAGGGGACTGGATCAATAGGTTTTAAGAACAAAGGCTGAGATCTGAAAAGTCTTGAGGCCAGTTGTTAATTCTATGACATGATCAAATGAGACTCTCTGGAAGAAGAAATTATGGCACCTTTCTAAATAAATGCCTGGGGTAAGGGGAGACCAGCTAAGACACTTCAATGGCAGCTCCACAGAGGCCAGAGAGGCTCTCCAGTAAGCTCTGGATCAGCTCTTTCAAACTCATTACTTGCATTGCAAAGGGCGAGACTCCGCCCCCTCCGGTCAGAGCAGGTTCGGGGCAGTGCACTAACAACCGGGCAATCTTCATGCACCCAACAGTGAAGACCGTGTGTCTGTAGCTCACTCAGTGGCTGAGATGTGGGGTCTGTGGTGTGGTGGCGAGACTCCGCCCCCTTGGGTCATAGCCGGTCTTGGACAGTGTAGGCCGTGTCGGGCTACCCACCTGCCTTCAACAGTGAAGACCGTGTGTCTCTAGCCACCTCAGAGGCTGTGTTGTGAGGTCCGTGGCGTGGATAGTGGCGTGATGGCTCGACTCCACCCCCTCCGGTCAGATCAGGTCGGGGACAGTGCACTGACATCCGGGCAATCTCCATGCACCCAACAGTATAGGCCGTGTGTTTGTAGCTCACTCACGGGCTGAGATGTGGGGACAGTGGCGCGGATAGTGGCGTGGTGGCGAGACTCCGCCCTCTTGGGTCATAGCCGGTCTTGGACAGTGTAGGCCGTGCCAGGCTACCCACCTGCCTTCACCAGTGAATACTGTGTGTCTCTAGCCACCTGAGGCTGTGTTGTGAGGTCCGTGGCGTGGATAGTGGCGTGATGGCAAGACTCCGCCCCCTTGGGTCATAGCCGGTCTTGGACAGTGTAGGCCGTGCCGGGCTAACTTCCTGCTTTCACCAGTGAAGACCGTGTGTCTCTAGCCGCCTCAGAGGCTGTGTTGTGAGGTCCGTGGCATGGATAGTGGCGCGATGGCCTGACTCCGCCCCCTCCGGTCAGAGCAGGTCGGGGGCAGTGCACTGATATCCGGGCAATCTCCATGCACCCAACAGTGAAGACAGTGTGTCTGTAGGTCACTCAGGGGCTGAGATGTGGGGACAGTGGCGTGGATAGTGGCGTGGTGACGAGACTCCGCCCCCTCGGGTCAGAGCCGGTTGAGGACAGTGTACTGCTCCCTGGGCCACCCACATGCACCCAACCGTGAAAACTGCATCTTTAGCCAACTCAGGGTCTGAGATGTGAGGACAGTGGCGTGGATAGTTGCGTGGTGGCGAGACTCCGCCCCCTCAGGTCAGAGGTTGTGGGGGGCAGGTCAGTGATTGCCAGGCTATCCCCATGCACCCCTCATTGGAGACCATGTGTCTATAGCCCACTCCGGGGCCGAGCAGTAGCTGTAGAGGTGTTGTATGGAAGTTGAGGTTAAAAGCAGTAGCAGTGAAAAGCAGTAGGTGTTTGTTATAAGTACTGCTAGCACTACACTCAAAAATAGATTAGACCACTCATCATAACTCATAGTTTTATTGAGTTCAATAGCTGAAAGAGGAGAAAAGATATTAATATGAGTTTGCAGCCTGAAAAAGAGTGTCATTCTAAATATTTCTTTGAATATAAGGAAGGAAGGAAGGAAAGAAGGAAGGATGAATGGAAGAAAGGAAGGAAGGAATATGAATGCTACCACAGTAGTCATAAAAGGGTGCCTGTACAGAGAGCCTGCGCGTGTCCCCAAATTCAAATCTCAACTGACACTGAGCATCCTCTCATTCACTTCAATATGAATGCTACCACAGTAGTCATAAAAGGGTGCCTGTACAGAGAGCCTGCGCGTGTCCCCAAATTCAAGTCTCAACTGACACTGAGCATCCTCTCATTCACTTCAATGGAAAGGCATGTCGGCTTCAGACAGCTCTCTCAAAAAGTATAAAGGTCACAGCCTAGATATTGACACCGTAGGAATCCTGAGAAAATGCTGATAATTTTAGGCTATGTCCGTGTAGCTTAAAAACTGTAGGCATGGCGAAGAGTTAGAAAAAGAGTAAAAATGCAAAATGAGTAGCTCAAAAGTCAGTCTGGGCCCATACGTTTCAATGGAGAGCGCAGTTGCCGAACAAATCGTCATACAGCGAAAACTATAAGTCACACGGCTTAGATACTTACATTGTACGAATCAGCACAGTTGTGTGAACGTTTTAATGTAGAATATGTGTATGAGCTGTTAAAACTGTAGGAGCGACAGCAGTTTACAAAACGTGTAGATGTTTTAAAAAAACCGGCTGCCACACTCTAGAAACTAAACATTCCACACATCCACTTCAATATTAAAAAAGGTCCAAAACAAACTTAAATTACATAAAAACTATAAGGAATTTCAAAAATCTGAATGGATCGTTTACTCAGCTAAAGGTCCTGAACATGTTCAACTTTGAAGGAGGTTTCTAGCACAATAAATGAAGGAGGAGATAGGTTTCAAAGCTGACGAGGGGTTTCAAGGTCTGCCCATAGACTTCCATTGTAAAAAATTGTTGAAAAAAGCTGAATATTTTAAAAAGTATGAATGTTATAAAAAACATTTCCATAAAGACCTTAACAAGCTGAATATTTTGATAGTTGAATGGTTTCTGTAGCTCAAAGTATGAAGGAGTTGAATGCTGAAGAGGTTTCAAAACTCCCCCATTGACTTCCATATAAAAAACTGTTGAAAAAGTTGAATATTTTAAAAAGTATAAAAGGTACAAAAAATCTGAAAGTATTCCACGCATGTCCTTAACAAGCTGAACATTTTGATACTTGAATGGTTTAAGTGGCTCAAAGTATGAAGGAGGTACAGAGCCAAAAAACGTACGGAAGAAGAAGTAAAAAAAATAATAAAGAACTGGATAACAATTGCAGCATTCACACTAATAATAATAAAGAAAGAAATAGTGGGAATATCACAAGTTGGGCTAGCTTCTACAA
Source organism: Borostomias antarcticus (assembly GCF_949987555.1). NCBI lineage: Eukaryota > Metazoa > Chordata > Actinopteri > Stomiiformes > Stomiidae > Borostomias > Borostomias antarcticus. The sequence continues at coordinate 16,537,077 of NC_140242.1, forward strand.
GCAAGCCCACCTAATTAGATTATTTTCTTTCCACATGCAAATCACGCACCAAAACTCCCTTGTTTCAGAAATTTGACAGGAAACAAGGTAAAAAAAATATGACATGATTATTAGTCTAAAAGGGGACAACCATTCACCAAAAACCTTGATTTAAAGTTTGACAGAAACAAGGTAAAAAGATGACATGGTTACCAGTGTAAAAGGCCAAAAAACCTATTGGTCAATTTAGAGGAAAAACCCAAAGAAATAACCCTTCAAACTCATTTATTAGCTTATGTTTCAACCATTGTAACTCTTCTAAAACAAATATGATGTTTCTTCAAGATAATTTCAAAGTTCATTCACTCCTGTTGTGAACAATCGAATGTCATTTCCTCTTCTGGATCGCAGCTTCCATGTTTGCGTCACTGAATGTTCAATGTAGGTTACAGTGTGTGCGTGTGTATGTAGTGCAGTCATTGCTGTTGAGCTTGTTCACGTTGTCATAACAACGACCACGAGAAGGAGGTGACCGGCAAGGTCACTCTCCGATTGCTCATCAGAGGAGAGGACAGTGTGGCGGCCCACTGCTTTGCCCTTGAGATCTCTGGTTCGGCTGCATGGACCGTCCTCTCAGCTACTTTGACAGCTATTCCACACAGGCCTGAATGCCATGGTCCTGATTGTTCCATCTTTTACGGGTAGGTTCACCCCGCTACTTCTACTTCTCTTCCATGTCTTCTGGCCTCTTCTTCTCAGGCTACTCGTCTGCTCCCTGGTCTGGGACGCAACAGCTCTCATGGACCCACGAAGTTCTCTCAGCTACTCTGGCAGCCGTCTGCATGGTGAGTTGAATCTGGTACGGCCCCAGGTCCTGGATCAGGACCCAATGGCCTGGTTGGAGATGATGCAGGAAGCCCTCTCTGGCGTCCGGAATGGTCGCCTTCCCTTAGTGGGGATTTCATACGGGGAGCAGAGTCTTGCATGTCGGCAATGTCTTTGATAGACATGTGAATCCACAGATGAGAGAGACAGCATAGACAAAACAGGAGAGCAAGAGGAGAGTCCTCTGGTCTGGTGTGGTCTCCCTTTTCTGCATAAAACAGTGAACTCTGGTGTTAAGCAATATCTAATAACATCCTTCACTACCCCTGTTTTTTTTTTAAAACATGATCTGGTCAGTGTGCTATTTTGAAAACATAATGAAAGCATGGAAGATACAGTATAGGTTATGCTAATTATGAAATGAGCATTCATTCAAAATCAGGGTGAGAGAGGAGAATATCTGAGAGGTTTGAACGTGGCTTATTGATTTCCTCCACTAAGTTGACACAGTCATGTCTCTCCGCCTTCTGGAGGAGGAAGCAGAGTTAAGAACAGTGCATCATGTCTCTACGGCTTCTGGAGGAGGAAGCAGAGTTAAGAACAGTGCATCATGTCTCTCCCTGTAAAAGAAGAATAGACACAGCATGCAGGACATGGACAAAACAGTGTGCGCAGTGCTACTAGGTCTTAAACATAGCCAGTGGTAGCTGCCACTGATTTCAAGTAGGACACGAGTCCTCTTAACAGAGTCAAGTCTTTTTGGAGTCAGAAATACTTAAGCAGGGTGCGTTTCTGTTTAAGCGTCGTTAGAGCCAGTCGGGCTCGTCAGTCCATGTAATTGTCAAGGGGATCTAGCTTTTGTCCATTTACCGAATCTGACAGTAGCAGGGATCTAGGCTCTGCAGTAGCCTACAGTGACATCAGGGGCAGTGTAAGAATTACTTTAACACGCCCAGTCCCCAGTCGTGATCAAGGTAATTGGATTTTGCTCGTAGAATTTCTGTCGCCATTTCATGAAATAAATAAAAAAACATTCTCGTCTCCACAAAACAACACCTCCTAAGGGTAAAAATGAAAATTCCCTGAAGTCAGGGTAAAACAGAGATGGGGGAAAAATGCATTACTCAAATAAAATAACACTAAAATAAAACCGCTTCATTTACAATTAACAAAATATCAATTATCTAAAACTTCCCTCTTCTGCATTTGAGGACAGAGTATTGGGCACGCTTCGGACGAAATGGTCTCTTGGGTTTGACAATTTTCCCTATGTCATACTTATCTGTCGCCCACGGTGAGTCGGGTGACATGGCGTTGGCCCTGCATCCTGAACATGCTTAGTCCTACTGCTACATTGCCTGTTCTCCCTTTGTCGTCTCCCCCATTTTTGTTTCAGACCCGCACCTTTATTTTGAATGTCTAATTGTCTCAATTGAGCAGCCTGAAGTCTAGCGGCACCATCCTTGACTTTTTTCAAATTCCGTTGTTCAATGTAATGTCGGAGGCGTTCGGAATACCGGAAATGATCAACAACTTCCCCGAGAGAAGTTGATTCCCAGGTGTGGCATGTCATCCTCACTCGGTCAGACAAAGAGGAGAGAGAGTTATTCATTAACTGTTGTTTCAAAATCTTTTTATAATCGGCGTTCGCTTTGTCCATGCCACTGTGTGCGGCGAAGACTGATTCTAGCCGTTCCCAAAATTTCTTGAACTGTTCATCGGAATTTTGTTTGCAATATGTGATACGGTCCCAATCCATTTTCTTAGGGAATCGAGTTTTGATTCTGTTCAACAGCGCAGCGTTTTGGCCGGCAAAATCGGCATGAGAAAAAGGCAACGTTATGTCAAACGGATCTTTTACATCCACCCATTTCAACCTAGGTACTTGTCGCATGATCATGGCGATTTCCTCCGCGTGAGGCTCATACATTCAAACTAAACTGTTAAAAAGATTCTCGAACTCGTCAATGTTTTTGGTTGGATCGGGCAAGGTTTTAGCTACATCACGCAGTTCATCAGAACGCCATGGTCTATAAACCCTAATCTCTGGAGTCCAGGGTAGCCAGCTGCATCATCTATTTGAGACAGGCGAGGAATAGGATTTGGGCAGCGTATCAGTGGGACTTGAATTTGCGATCTCTCCAGACTATCTAGCCAGTTGCAGTTGTTCCAAATTGAACTTAGCCTCAGATATGGCTCTAGCCAATTCTTCCCTCATGAGCTGTTCATGTCTAGTCCGTTGTCTCGTAAAAGACGCAATATTATGGAGAGAAGATGTGTGTGGACACGGAAGTACATTAGGTGGAAAAGGTGCTCTTAAATCGTATTGTGGAGACGCCTGCAGGGGCGGTGAAGAAGGATCGGTTGGCGCAGAGGCAATAATGGAAGGGGGCACAGGATAGATAGAAGGAATTTGAGGACGTATAGTGGCGGGAAGTGAGGGGCCAGCAGCAGTAGCGGAAGGAGGAGGGCCAGACGATGTGAGCATTGGGCAACGAGTCGAGGGGGACAGATCTAATCTTAAATCAGAGTTATTCTGCTGGGGAAATGGCGGAGAGACAGTCTGCTGAACCTCCTTATCTTTCCTTCCTGACCTAAAAAACCGCTCTCGTGCTACTCTCTCCCAAATCTTAAAAGCAGACCAGTATATAGAATTAACAGGATTTTCCCTTAACCTAGACATCTCAAACACCTCTAGCTGAGCCCGAATCTCTAAAATGTAACACTAAGTGTCAGATGGGGATGGAAGAAATCTAAAATGCTTTAGCGCATAACGAAATCTGCCAACAAACGCTCGCAGAATAATGCTTTAGTGCAACAATCTCATCGGGGCTAGACAAACTGAAGATATCAAGCGGCAAGCTAGCAGTAGAACCCCAAATGAACACGACGCAGCATAAAATCCAAAACAGCAATGAAAGGAAACCTTATAGTTAACTCACGGCGGGAAAGAATACAATTTAGAAAGAAACAAAGACACATTAAACCGCTACGTAACTCACCCAGCCACTGGTCCTTTGTCGTCCCTCTGGCTCGGGGCGGAAAACCAGAGCTGGGAGGCAGGGCGGCAGCCAGCAACTGGTCCTTTGTTCTCCCTCTGGCTCAATGGCGGGATCACCGGGAGAGCGGAGTAGGCTAGTTGTTGTTGTTTCCTTTTTCTCCCAGACGACCAACTACCGGAAACCTAGCAGTTACGATTTATGGCAGTCGAAACAGTGTCGAAATTGTAAATAATACTTACCTGGATTATAGGCGCGCTTAACAAACCATACAAGACGAGAGCCGTAGCTCAAACAGTAAACAACAAAACGAACAACCCCGAGCAGGGACACGGAACACAAAGGACGAACAAAGGCCTACGTTAAAACAAACAAAAAAGCATATGCCTGCCTGGAACCACTAACCGCCTGGTTGGAAGCACCAAACCACTCGGGATAAAGGGGAAAACGTTTCTCCAAAAAACGTGGATTGGACACACCAATCACTCCCGTAGCTACATTAGTTGGTAATCATTCTAAAACGAAACATCAACAATCACTTCGAAGCTAGTTGGCAATTGTGCTAACATAAAACATCAACAATGGGGCTTAAGCTAGTTGGCAATCGTTCTAAAATGAAACATCAACAATGAGGCTTCAGCTAGTTGGTAATCGTTCTAAAAATGAAGCATCAACAACAACGAGTGCCCTACCCTCGGTAGGAAACACCCAACTCCCCCCGCGGGGCTTTGTTTTCAGAACACGCCAGACCAACAACACAATCCGAAACGAAAACATAAATAAATACATAAATACAACTCAAAACCATAAGAGGGTTTGTTCAAACCCATAATACCTGTGAGTTCAGGAAGCCAGTGAAAGAACTGGGGAAATAATCTCAACGTGCGCTCTGGCGCAAGAGAGAAAATTGATTTTCCTAAAACCCACTATGGATCCAATACGTCTGCCAACCAGTTCATCCACTGGAATCCCGAAGCAACACAGGCAGTCCTCCCTTTTCGTCATCCGCGTCGCCAACTGTGATGGATTTTAACTAATCTAGTCAAAAAGGATTTACCAAGATTCGCTCAAACAGGTTAAGTCTGGTTTATTGAGAAAACATACGAGCGCAAGGACTTCCGGACAATGCACATGAGTGGTTGATCCAAAGAAGTGCCGCTCCCTGATCTTGCGCTGCCTTATATTCAAGCAAAACACAGGTACGCCCCTTCCAGGATGTGATTGGCTAACCCATCTATACACGTCATAATAAGGTGACGGACATCAAACAGTGGTCAAGGGATACAGAGAAAGTGCGGTACACTTTGCGCAACTGCGTCCCGATCTTCTCGGCCGATTCCAATGTTCTGGTTCCAATGTTGCCGTGCCCTCATTGGCTGTCCCAATGTTGGCCGCAGAGCGCCATTGGCTGTTCTAATGGTTCCAATGTTTGCTCGGCCAATCGGCGCGTCTGGTCCCGCCTTTAAGTGAGCTCCTCGCGCGCTGGCGCTGCATTCGAACGGCGAAAGCAAAGACGACGAGATGGGACACCGGGGACGGATTTACAGTCGGGAGACGGACGGAGACACATTTTGAGAGACACGACGTCGTTGGCGTGGAAAAGTAAGTCTCAATTAATTATTTTCTGGTGAAATAGTAGGCCACAGTAGCCTTACCTACAGCGACCGCACTGTCGATCGTTATTTTGCCGCATGTTGACTTACAGTATTAGCTACAGTGAGGCATACAGTGAGGCTCGGTGGCCGATAATGCTGGCGACGTTACAACGCCAAAAGTCGCCGATGAGCTAAGAAAGGCATCAATGAATTATTTTTGGTGAAAGGGTAGGCTACAGTAATCTACAGTGAGCACACGGTCGATCCAACTCTAGTTGGCTGTAACGCTACAGTGAGCTAGCCTACAGCAGTGTTTGGGACTCTGGGACTCGTTCCTAGTTCAGTCAGAATAAAACGTGAAGCTTTTTAAAATAAAATAAGAAATCATTTTTACTTTCTTTCATACAGTTACTTCATAGCTATGGCTAGTTGGTGAAAGTGCTGGTGTCTTGGTTTAGTTTCTGGTACACTCTGTAAGAGAGGGAGTTGTGGAGAGGGTGTGGGTGTGTCTGGGGTGAGGGGGTGGTAGACCTGTTTTGTGCCAAGGTTAAGGACTACTGGGACTGTGTATTCGTCAGCAGAGGGTGTGTGGGGGAGGGGAGGGGGCTAGAGTCCTGTGAGAGCCCTGTTTTCTGTAAAGGTGTGTCTGGGGGGGAGGGGGTGGTAGAGCCCTGTTTTCTCTAAAGGTGTGTCTGGGGGGGAGGGGGTGGTAGAGCCCTGTTTTCTGTAGAGACAGTAAAAGAAAAATCAACCGTAGGCCTAGCTGTTGTATATTAACTCTGTCTTTTTCCTTTTTTGTAAAGAATGGATTTCAATCCAACGTTTCGACGGCAGCGTAACGGGGATCTGACCTTGAGGCCCTCTGAAGCTGCCGTCACCATAGGCAAGCTGCCCCGCTCGTCAAGGTCCTGACTGCCAAGGAGGTCAGACAGAAGGCCATTGAGAGGGTAGTTACAAAAGGTGGTGATCCCCAGGACCAGCGGCTGGTGGACAGTGAGAGTGCCCTCCAGTTCGGCAAGTACCAGGGGCGATCCTTGAAGTGGCTGCTCTCCAATGACACTGGCTACCTTGTCATGATCTTGTCATTCCACCGTCGGGAGAGAGAGCGCGACCAAAGCCACACTCCTCAGATGGACAACAAGGACCTTCTGGACAGCTACGCCTCTCTCTTCCCCGAGGTGGATGCCTTGGTGGTCAGGCAGCGACTGCAGCGTGAGCAGGGGGCCAGTGCTGGGCCCATATCTGCAGACCTGGAGGAGCAGCAGGTTGTGGGCTTTGGGCGCTACAAGGGGTCCCTCTTTGGGGACTTATACAGGGACAGGAACAAGGAAGTCATGAGGTAAAGTCAGCTCTGTTCAATCCTCAGAATATCATGTGTGGATTGAATATGATCCTGAATGTTTGCATGCTGTTTGTCACATATTGTAATGTCCCTTGTATCTATACAGCTACTTGGCGTGGCTTAGGGGGACGGATGTGACGCCTGGGTCACAGGTAGCAGCGCTGAAGACCTTTGTCCTCCGTATGGATGAGCAGCTGAGCCGTACTCCAGGTAATTATGATTGATATTATTATAAAATTATTCATAATGTACGTAGCTTTTTGTAAATGCTATATTTGAATGACATGCAGCCCTTTCTATTGTAACAGCTGAGGGTCGCTCTGAGGTCCCCACTACCACTCCCACCAGCTCCCAGCCCTCTGCCAGCGCTACCCAGCCACGCACTACCTCCCAGCCCTCTGCCAGCGCTACCCAGCCACGCACTACCTCCCAGGCCAGCGCTACCCAGCCACGCACTACCTCCCAGCCCTCTGCCAGCGCTACCCAGCCACGCACTACCTCCCAGGCCAGCACTACCCAGCCACGCACTACCTCCCGGGCCAGCGCTACCCAGCCACGCACTACCCCCCGGGCCAGCGCTACCCAGCCACCAGTGCCAGTCTCCTCCCTGCATGGCCTGTTGGTTGGGAAAGGTTGCAGTGTACAGAACATTCAAAGGGCTGTGAAAAGGACACTTACCCCCGCTGCAATCCAACCATGTAAGCATACATTTGATTCAGATTTTAAATGTATGAGTTTTAAAATGATCTACATTGTAGGTGTGTGTATTTGTGTGTGTATGTGTGTGTAAAAGTGTCCCATAATCTTTTGCAGCTCTCCCACCTGTGGTGGCCAGGTCTGTGAGACGGCGGGTTTCACCCCCTACCATCCAGCCTTGTAAGAATACATTTGATTCAGATTTTACATTTGTGAGTTTTAAAATGATCTACATTGTAGATGTGTGTTTTTGACCACAAATACAGTAGTTTGGAGGAGTGTGTGTGTGTGTGTCCTCTCCTCACCTCTCTGTCTCTTTGCAGCAACTCAGTCAGGTCCAACTACATTAGTGGCAGTTGAGATCACTGATGAAGAGCTGATGGAGGAGTGCTCATTCTGGTCTGATCTCCCAGATGTAGTCGGTATGTCAATGTGTATATTTGTCTTTATCGCTCTAAAGAGTATCATGAATATATGAATAGAGGTTTTGTTTACTCCTCTTTCTGTCATTGCAAACAGGTTATTCTGTAAGTGACATGGTAAGTGGAATCATGTGGTAGTTGTACGTTGTAGTTGTAGAAATGTCACTGCTTTACTCCTGCTCTGCATGGTAGTGTATGGTGCTCTCTCTCCATCACTGGTTTAATCACTGGCTATAGCTCGTCTTGTCTTCTCATCTAGCCAATCATATTAACACTCTGAGAAACACTCATCTTGGTGTGGCTTCCACTATTTGCTTTGCTATTTGGCTGCAATCATTTCAATTCAACTCTTTGCACACTGCATTGTAGTAATAACTTAATGCAATTCATTACCAAATTAAAGTATTGTGTTAAAGTTAAACTCTTGTGCAATATTATGGTAGATTAACCTTTGTTTTATTAACTGTGTAGCTCCAGCTCCAGCTCCAACAACCTTGTTGTTGGCTGACAGGCCTGTTGCTCAGCCAGAGGTCATCACTGAGCCAGAGGTAATCAATCATTCTTATTGTTATTATTATCATTATTATTATTATTAATAACAATAATAATTTGTAATAACCTAATGTCTTTCACAGGTTGTTCCTCCAACCTCCACCACCCTGCCAGCTCCTCCATCCCTAGCCTTGGACAGACTGAGAATCAGGCCACAGCCTCCGCCTGTCACTCACAAAGAGGTAATCAAACACTCACGCACACACACACACACAAACGCACGCACACACACACACACACACACACACACACACACACACACACACACACACACACACACACACACACACACAGAGAGCTGAACCTAATGTGTTCTCTCTTTCACAGGTTCTTCTGCCTGATGGGTGGATTAAAACCCTCCCTAAAGAGCAGCACCAGTGGGTGAGCAAGGCGCTCTTCAAAGCCGATGCCAGTGGGAAAGCGGTCATCAAGAGCGACCTGACCCTCTGGTATCACCCCCCTCCGCTGCCCAACATCTTCCACCAACCTCCGGCTTCTCCAGATGGGTTCTTCCTCCGCCCGCTCTGCCTGTGGATGCCGTACCGCTTGTGGGCCTACAAGTTTGTGTGCACCCAGCCAGACTGCAAGAACCACACCCTGAAGTCCTGCAGTCGGCCGTGCAAGGAGCATGCGCTCACAAGCTGTGGCCTTTATAAAGTTGTGCGCAAGGTCCTGGACATGGAAGGGTGGTACTTCCTGGCTACGGAGTACCTGGAGTGCCGCCGCTGTACCAAGAAGTACACTTCCTGGTCCCTCGACACCCTGGATCAGCTGGAGCCCGGACGCAGGAGCCTGTTTCCAGCTGTTCTTACCTACCAGTGAGTGGACACACAGCTTTTCACTTATGTACTATGCAAAATAGATTATTTAAAAAAGCCCTGCTGATTCAAGTTATCCTATAACTAATGATTGTCTTATCTGCCCATCTCTCCATCAGTCTGGCCTGTGACATAAAGGTGGTGAAGCTGATGAGGGAGAGGACTCTGGGGAACAGCACCACCAGGCTGTACAACCAGATCAGGGAGCAGTACAGCGAGCGCTGGATGGCCTAGACCATCCTGTACCTCAGCACCTGCAAGAAGTTTGCTGTCCCGGGTGCTGCGGTGAGAACCGTCCTGCCTCCGATTCCCATGATCCCTGTGCCCTCACCCCGTTGGCTGCTGACCGTCCGCGCTGCTGATTTGGTGCCCAGGATGGAGGAGATGAAGGCCCGGATCACCTCCGTGTATGGGTCCATCTTGAAGATGGACTCCACAAAGAAGGTAACAATGAATGGCAGAATGAAAACATGAATTGTATCCCTGTGAAATATAGATATATTAATGTCATCCCTATGTTATACATCTGTTTGTTGTTAGGTGACCAAGAAGCTGGCGGGCAAGCTCCAGGGGAGGGCAGCCTGGGCCACCAACGTGGCCAACGAGCTGGGGCAGGTGCTCATAACGGTCCTGACAGAGGCGGAGGGAGTGGAACTGCTCCCCATGACAGCAGGCCTGCAGCAGCGCTACCAGGACGCGGGGGTCCCACCTCCCGTGCTGCTGTATGTGGACCGGGACTGCTGCTCTGCCCATGGCCCGGGCAAAGCGTCAGCCATGTTCAGCCAGTGGGACAAGCTTGCGGTCCGGCTGGACATCTGGCACTTCACCTGCCGGCTGGCTGGGGGAGTGACCACGGACTGCCATCCTCTCTACGGCTTGTTTCTGAGCCGCATGTCAGGCTGCATATTCGAGTGGTGCAGAGAGGATGTAGACCTGCTGATGGCGGCCAAGCGCGCGCTACTGGAGGCTTCCTCCCTGGGACCCATCAGCGACGCCCAGGTGGCCAACAGCATCTCCAAGAAGGAGCTGGCCAGGCACTGTCGCCGCCGCACTCGTGGGGTGCAGGAGACCGAGCGGCGTCTGAAGGAGCTGTTCAGGGACTTCTGGAGCTCCACCGACACCCTGGGCGTTCCGTTCCTGGACCACCGGAAGATTGAGGTCATCTGGGACAGCCAGCGGCGTCACCTGGAGTGCATCCAGGATCCCCCCGGCGTGCAGATGTACACCCAGACAGGCAGGGAGAAGAAGGGAGGGCTCCTCCTGCCTGTGTTCCGCTGCTCCCGGGGGTCGTCATCACTGGAGTCCTTTCACCTCCACCTGAACCGGTTCATTCCAGGTATATACTCAGACATTTAAACAGATGTTGTTAAGCTCATGTTCACTTAACCAGTGGCTGGACGTTGGGTGAGAGTTTATTACTACAAAAAAATCTTGTTTCATTTTTTAAAGGAACTCGCCTGAGGGGGGGCCACTACCATGCCTTCCTCCTGGAGGGGCTCACCAGGTGGAATGAGGACCGGGCTGGGATAGCTGTGGAGGGGCACTACGGACCATCCCTCCACAGCTATGACGGCCGCCTGAAACAGGCCATCAACTCCCTCACTGAAGAGTTGTTGGCTTGTAAGATAGCTGAGGACTTCACGCACCCTGTTCCATACACTGGTATGTATTCTCTCTCTCCCTTGCACTCTCTCTCAGGTTCTTACACAGAACACACACACACACACACACACCAGTAAGTAAACCCTTTCTGTACTTTGTTTCAGGTGAGCTCATCGGACTGGACTACCTCCTCTCCCAGATTGGAGAAGAACCAGAAGAGCTCACCAGGGACCCAGAGGTGCCTGATGGAGTGAGGGAGGAGGACTTTGAGTTGGAGGACGACGAGGGGATCGATCTGGGCAACGAGGAGGATGTAGATCCTACCATTGTCCTGGAAGACCTCCTGCCTCCTCTACCCAGGGCACCTCCCTCTCAGCCCGGTCCAGCACCTCCCTCACAGCCTGGTCTAGCGCCTCCCTCACAGCCCGGTCCAGCGCCTCCCTCACAGCCCGGTCCAGCGAGGGACAACCCAGCCGAGCAGGAGGGTGCTGCGGCGCCAGAGGATGACAATGTAAGATTTACTGTAGATCACACTAGACATGCAGGGAAATGCACAGTGACTCAGCACCCCCCTTTCACTGCATGTTTTACCCTGTATTACTGTACATGTGCCAAATAAAACTACCTTGAACCTTGAAAAAAATTGAATTTGGTTTTTAATAATCATCTTGTTGATTTCCTTTTCTTCTCAGGACTTCTTGGGACCAGATGGAGCGCCGGGGTACCAGCATGTGGTCCGCCTGGGACACGCACTGCTCAGTCTGAGGGACCAGGCGTGGATCTCCAGGCAGAAGGTGCTGGAGATCATAGCTCTCTGGGCGAAGCTGACCCCGGATGACAAGAAGGCGGTGACCTACCCTGAGAGGTTCCGGGACCGACTAGTGAAGGGGCGCTTCAGGACTAGTCGCTCAAAGACGGCTGTCACTCCAGGAGTGGACAGTCTGAAGCGGTATGTAGAGAGAGCTGTATTTTGTCAGTCACACACTTTATAACACTCATTTGTTTACTTCTTTACTCAATAGCAGCCATTTGTTTACTTATTTGCCTTTTCTCTCCATCCAGCTGCCTTCTTGGACAAGGTGTAGGGCCTTCTCAGTGGCCGGACAGTAGCCGCCTTGTGGAGGCCATTTTCAGAGAGCTGTGTCTCCTCCACCCTGCCGGCAGGACCATTGCTGGGGTGAGGTTGGACCGCTGGGCGACCATCCTCCGGGACTACCGGAGGATCAAAGACCTGGTCGACGGCAGTCCAGACCTCCAGGCCAAGACAGAGATCCGCTTGTTTCAGGTCAATAAGCTGACCCTCAGCCAGTGGTACGTACTTATAATAAACCAATACTATTCAAACTATGTTATTAATATATATTTAATAAATTGGTGTACTGAATGTTATTGCTCTGTTTGTGCAGGCACAACAAAAAACAGAGGAACCAGGAGCGGGCCATCCTGGACCCAACGCCATGGAGACCCAGTGTGGAGGTACCTGCTGCTGACGCCCCCGCCCACTTACCACCAGCTGATAGTGGAGTGCGTCAGCAGCAGCATACAGAAACTTTCTTCACTGTGCCAGAGGACAGGAGTGGAGAGGCTCCCCAAAGGGGCAGGGTTTCAATACACCGGCCCACCTCTGACCCTGCCCCGCTCCTTCACACCACCCCTCTGCCTCCTGCTACGGCCCTCCCTGCCCCACTCCCTCACACCACCCCTCTGCCTCCTGCTACGGCCCTCCCTGTGCCCCCGGTTCCTCCAGGTCCCCAGCTCCCCAAGACCACAGCCTGGAGGAAGAAGAAAATGGAGGAGGCCCAGGCCACCCAGGTCAGGCCGCACAAGGCCTATGACACATACAGGTGCAAAAAGTGTGGGTTGCCTAAAACAAAAGAAACGGGGCACAGCCGTTTTAAGAACACCACATTCTGTGCTCAGACGTCTGGGGGGAAGACGGTCGAACAGTGGCTGGAGGAGATGAAGAGGAAGTAAGAGGAAGGAGTTGGATTATATTGTATATATGTTATTATTGTGAATATCTGTTTTTATTAAAATGTTTCTTTTTTTAACTTGTGTGTTGATTTTCAATTCATTCATAGAATAGATAGTTCATTTGCCAGCTATAACTAGCTGAGAAAAGCGTTCTTCAGGCATGGAAACACAAGAGGTGAAAAGGTGAATAAAAGCATTTCTACCACAATAATCTATGTTCTAATGATGACTCCTATAATGGTGCGTGCTCTTCTACATGGGAGAGACATTCATATTGACCAATATAACTCGGGGCGCATGGAAAGTCAAAATGTTCCTAAGACACCTCTCTCTCACTGAGAAAAGCGTTTTTCAGGCATGGAACACAAGAGGTGAAAAGGTGAATAAAAGCAATTCTACCACAATAATCTATGTTCTAATGATGACTCCTATAATGGTGCGTGCTCTTCTACATGGGAGAGACATTCATATTGACCAATATAACTCGGGGCGCATGGAAAGTCAAAATGTTCCTAAGACACCTCTCTCTCACTGAGAAAAGCGTTCTTCAGGCATGGAAACACAAGAGGTGAAAAGGTGAATAAAAGCATTTCTACCACAATAATCTATGTTCTAATGATGACTCATATAATGGTGCGTGCTCTTCTACATGGGAGAGACATTCATATTGACCAATATAACTCGGGGCGCATGGAAAGTCAAAATGTTCCTAAGACACCTCTCTCTCACTGAGAAAAGCGTTTTTCTGGCATGGAACACAAGAGGTGAAAAGGTGAATAAAAGCAATTCTACCACAATAATCTATGTTCTAATGATGACTCCTATAATGGTGCGTGCTCTTCTACATGGGAGAGACATTCATATTGACCAAAATAACTCAGGGCGCATGGAAAGTCAAAATGTTCCTAAAACACCTCTCTCTCACTGAGAAAAGCGTTTTTCAGGCATGGAACACAAGAGGTGAAAAGGTGAATAAAAGCATTTCTACCACAATAATCTATGTTCTAATGATGACTCCTATAATGGTGCGTGCTCTTCTACATGGGAGAGACATTCATATTGACCAATATAACTCGGGGCGCATGGAAAGTCAAAATGTTCCTAAGACACCTCTCTCTCACTGAGAAAAGCGTTCTTCAGGCATGGAAACACAAGAGGTGAAAAGGTGAATAAAAGCATTTCTACCACAATAATCTATGTTCTAATGATGACTCCTATAATGGTGCGTGCTCTTCTACATGGGAGAGACATTCATATTGACCAATATAACTCGGGGCGCATGGAAAGTCAAAATGTTCCTAAGACACCTCTCTCTCACTGAGAAAAGCGTTTTTCAGGCATGGAACACAAGAGGTGAAAAGGTGAATAAAAGCAATTCTACCACAATAATCTATGTTCTAATGATGACTCCTATAATGGTGCGTGCTCTTCTACATGGGAGAGACATTCATATTGACCAAAATAACTCGGGGCGCATGGAAAGTCAAAATGTTCCTAAGACACCTCTCTCTCACTGAGAAAAGCGTTCTTCAGGCATGGAAACACAAGAGGTGAAAAGGTGAATAAAAGCATTTCTACCACAATAATCTATGTTCTAATGATGACTCCTATAATGGTGCGTGCTCTTCTACATGGGAGAGACATTCATATTGACCAATATAACTCGGGGCGCATGGAAAGTCAAAATGTTCCTAAGACACCTCTCTCTCACTGAGAAAAGCGTTCTTCAGGCATGGAAACACAAGAGGTGAAAAGGTGAATAAAAGCATTTCTACCACAATAATCTATGTTCTAATGATGACTCCTATAATGGTGCGTGCTCTTCTACATGGGAGAGACATTCATATTGACCAATATAACTCGGGGCGCATGGAAAGTCAAAATGTTCCTAAGACACCTCTCTCTCACTGAGAAAAGCGTTTTTCAGGCATGGAACACAAGAGGTGAAAAGGTGAATAAAAGCATTTCTACCACAATAATCTATGTTCTAATGATGACTCCTATAATGGTGCGTGCTCTTCTACATGGGAGAGACATTCATATTGACCAATATAACTCGGGGCGCATGGAAAGTCAAAATGTTCCTAAGACACCTCTCTCTCACTGAGAAAAGCGTTTTTCAGGCATGGAATACAAGAGGTGAAAAGGTGAATAAAAGCATTTCTACCACAATAATCTATGTTCTAATGATGACTCCTATAATGGTGCGTGCTCTTCTACATGGGAGAGACATTCATATTGACCAATATAACTCGGGGCGCATGGAAAGTCAAAATGTTCCTAAGACACCTCTCTCTCACTGAGAAAAGCGTTTTTCTGGCATGGAACACAAGAGGTGAAAAGGTGAATAAAAGCAATTCTACCACAATAATCTATGTTCTAATGATGACTCCTATAATGGTGCGTGCTCTTCTACATGGGAGAGACATTCATATTGACCAAAATAACTCAGGGCGCATGGAAAGTCAAAATGTTCCTCAGACACCTCTCTCTCACTGAGAAAAGCGTTCTTCAGGCATGGAAACACAAGAGGTGAAAAGGTGAATAAAAGCATTTCTACCACAATAATCTATGTTCTAATGATGACTCCTATAATGGTGCGTGCTCTTCTACATGGGAGAGACATTCATATTGACCAAAATAACTCGGGGCGCATGGAAAGTCAAAATGTTCCTAAGACACCTCTCTCTCACTGAGAAAAGCGTTCTTCAGGCATGGAAACACAAGAGGTGAAAAGGTGAATAAAAGCATTTCTACCACAATAATCTATGTTCTAATGATGACTCCTATAATGGTGCGTGCTCTTCTACATGGGAGAGACATTCATATTGACCAATATAACTCGGGGCGCATGGAAAGTCAAAATGTTCCTAAGACACCTCTCTCTCACTGAGAAAAGCGTTCTTCAGGCATGGAAACACAAGAGGTGAAAAGGTGAATAAAAGCATTTCTACCACAATAATCTATGTTCTAATGATGACTCCTATAATGGTGCGTGCTCTTCTACATGGGAGAGACATTCATATTGACCAATATAACTCGGGGCGCATGGAAAGTCAAAATGTTCCTAAGACACCTCTCTCTCACTGAGAAAAGCGTTCTTCAGGCATGGAAACACAAGAGGTGAAAAGGTGAATAAAAGCATTTCTACCACAATAATCTATGTTCTAATGATGACTCCTATAATGGTGCGTGCTCTTCTACATGGGAGAGACATTCATATTGACCAATATAACTCGGGGCGCATGGAAAGTCAAAATGTTCCTAAGACACCTCTCTCTCACTGAGAAAAGCGTTTTTCAGGCATGGAACACAAGAGGTGAAAAGGTGAATAAAAGCAATTCTACCACAATAATCTATGTTCTAATGATGACTCCTATAATGGTGCGTGCTCTTCTACATGGGAGAGACATTCATATTGACCAAAATAACTCGGGGCGCATGGAAAGTCAAAATGTTCCTAAGACACCTCTCTCTCACTGAGAAAAGCGTTCTTCAGGCATGGAAACACAAGAGGTGAAAAGGTGAATAAAAGCATTTCTACCACAATAATCTATGTTCTAATGATGACTCCTATAATGGTGCGTGCTCTTCTACATGGGAGAGACATTCATATTGACCAATATAACTCGGGGCGCATGGAAAGTCAAAATGTTCCTAAGACACCTCTCTCTCACTGAGAAAAGCGTTCTTCAGGCATGGAAACACAAGAGGTGAAAAGGTGAATAAAAGCATTTCTACCACAATAATCTATGTTCTAATGATGACTCCTATAATGGTGCGTGCTCTTCTACATGGGAGAGACATTCATATTGACCAATATAACTCGGGGCGCATGGAAAGTCAAAATGTTCCTAAGACACCTCTCTCTCACTGAGAAAAGCGTTCTTCAGGCATGGAAACACAAGAGGTGAAAAGGTGAATAAAAGCATTTCTACCACAATAATCTATGTTCTAATGATGACTCCTATAACGGTGCGTGCTCTTCTACATGGGAGAGACATTCATATTGACCAATATAACTCGGGGCGCATGGAAAGTCAAAATGTTCCTAAGACACCTCTCTCTCACTGAGAAAAGCGTTCTTCAGGCATGGAAACACAAGAGGTGAAAAGGTGAATAAAAGCATTTCTACCACAATAATCTATGTTCTAATGATGACTCCTATAATGGTGCGTGCTCTTCTACATGGGAGAGACATTCATATTGACCAATATAACTCGGGGCGCATGGAAAGTCAAAATGTTCCTAAGACACCTCTCTCTCACTGAGAAAAGCATTCTTCAGGCATGGAAACACAAGAGGTGAAAAGGTGAATAAAAGCATTTCTACCACAATAATCTATGTTCTAATGATGACTCCTATAATGGTGCGTGCTCACATGGGAGAGACATTCATATTGACCAATATAACTCGGGGCGCATGGAAAGTCAAAATGTTCCTAAGACACCTCTCTCTCACTGAGAAAAGCGTTTTTCAGGCATGGAACACAAGAGGTGAAAAGGTGAATAAAAGCAATTCTACCACAATAATCTATGTTCTAATGATGACTCCTATAATGGTGCGTGCTCTTCTACATGGGAGAGACATTCATATTGACCAATATAACTCGGGGCGCATGGAAAGTCAAAATGTTCCTAAGACACCTCTCTCTCACTGAGAAAAGCGTTCTTGAGGCATGGAAACACAAGAGGTGAAAAGGTGAATAAAAGCGTTTCTACCACAATAATCTATGTTCTAATGATGACTCCTATAATGGTGCGTGCTCTTCTACATGGGAGAGACATTCATATTGACCAATATAACTCGGGGCGCATGGAAAGTCAAAATGTTCCTAAGACACCTCTCTCTCACTGAGAAAAGCGTTCTTCAGGCATGGAAACACAAGAGGTGAAAAGGTGAATAAAAGCATTTCTACCACAATAATCTATGTTCTAATGATGACTCCTATAATGGTGCGTGCTCTTCTACATGGGAGAGACATTCATATTGACCAAAATAACTCGGGGCGCATGGAAAGTCAAAATGTTCCTAAGACACCTCTCTCTCACTGAGAAAAGCGTTCTTCAGGCATGGAAACACAAGAGGTGAAAAGGTGAATAAAAGCATTTCTACCACAATCATCTATGTTCTAATGATGACTCCTATAATGGTGCGTGCTCTTCTACATGGGAGAGACATTCATATTGACCAAAATAACTCGGGGCGCATGGAAAGTCAAAATGTTCCTAAGACACCTCTCTCTCACTGAGAAAAGCGTTCTTCAGGCATGGAAACACAAGAGGTGAAAAGGTGAATAAAAGCATTTCTACCACAATAATCTATGTTCTAATGATGACTCCTATAATGGTGCGTGCTCTTCTACATGGGAGAGACATTCATATTGACCAATATAACTCGGGGCGCATGGAAAGTCAAAATGTTCCTAAGACACCTCTCTCTCACTGAGAAAAGCGTTCTTCAGGCATGGAAACACAAGAGGTGAAAAGGTGAATAAAAGCATTTCTACCACAATAATCTATGTTCTAATGATGACTCCTATAATGATGCGTGCTCTTCTACATGGGAGAGACATTCATATTGACCAATATAACTCGGGGCGCATGGAAAGTCAAAATGTTCCTAAGACACCTCTCTCTCACTGAGAAAAGCATTCTTCAGGCATGGAAACACAAGAGGTGAAAAGGTGAATAAAAGCATTTCTACCACAATAATCTATGTTCTAATGATGACTCCTATAATGGTGCGTGCTCTTCTACATGGGAGAGACATTCATATTGACCAATATAACTCGGGGCGCATGGAAAGTCAAAATGTTCCTAAGACACCTCTCTCTCACTGAGAAAAGCGTTCTTCAGGCATGGAAACACAAGAGGTGAAAAGGTGAATAAAAGCATTTCTACCACAATAATCTATGTTCTAATGATGACTCCTATAATGGTGCGTGCTCTTCTACATGGGAGAGACATTCATATTGACCAATATAACTCGGGGCGCATGGAAAGTCAAAATGTTCCTAAGACACCTCTCTCTCACTGAGAAAAGCATTCTTCAGGCATGGAAACACAAGAGGTGAAAAGGTGAATAAAAGCATTTCTACCACAATAATCTATGTTCTAATGATGACTCCTATAATGGTGCGTGCTCTTCTACATGGGAGAGACATTCATATTGACCAATATAACTCGGGGCGCATGGAAAGTCAAAATGTTCCTAAGACACCTCTCTCTCACTGAGAGTAGGGCCCTGGCGTACACCCGGCAAAGCTTTGCATTGGGGACGAGGGATGTGCTGGGTGTACGGTGTACGTTCCTCCGCCAATTTCCGCAGGAGGGTTCTAAAAATAAGCGGGTGGGCTCAAAACGTCCGGCCCGGCCTCCTGGACGCGAGGGCGTCTTCCGCCCGCCGGTCAGGCCAAGGGGCGGGGCATGAAAATTCTGAACGCGCTCTCTCGCTTAACATGGGAGTTAGAATACTATGGTTTCTTGAAACTAGGGTTTCGTGCAGTACCTTTTTCTTCCACGGGATGGCACAATGAATGGACGCCATTTGCGGATGTACACAAAGTACACCCGACTGTGAGGCGTACAAGTGTACATCCAACACACTCCACCCAACGCAAACTCAAACATGCCTGGGCATGCCTTTCAATGGGAATCGTTCTCGGCTGTACACCATGTACACCATGCATACTTTTCATTGGGAAAACAGCATTTTTGACCATGTGTCCTCCCAGAACGCCGCTTTGGGGTGTGGCCTCGTCGGCTGTACGCCGTATACAGCGCACATTCTTTTCAATGGGAAAATTGCGTTTTTGACCATGTGACCTTCCAGAACGCCGTTTTGTGGCGTGGCCTTGCCGGGTGTACACCATGTACAGCACACATACTTTTCAATGGGAAAACAGCGTTTTTGACCATGTGACCTTTCAGAACGCCGTTTTGGGGCGTGGCCTTTCCGGCTGTACACCATGTACAGCACACATACTTTTCAATGTAATAACAGCGTTTTTGACCATGTGACCTTCCAGAACACCATTTTTGGGCATGGCCTCGCTGGCTGTACACTGTGTACAGCACGCATACTTTTCAATGGGAAAATGGCGTTTTTGACCACGTGACCTTTCTGAGCGCCGTTTTGGGGCGTGGCCTCGCCAGCTGTACACGGAATACAGCGCGCATACTTTTCAATGGGAAAAGAGCGTTTTTGACCACATGACCTTTTAGAACGCCGTTTTGGGGCGTGGCCTCGCCAGCTATACACAGTGTACAGCGCGCATAATTTTTAATGGGAAAAATGCGTTTTTGATGACCATGTGACCCTTGAGAACGCCGTTTTTGGGCGTGGGCTCTCATAATCCGCAAATGGCGCCCCCCGCAGGTGCCCGATGCCTCCCGCTGGTCATCCAGAGCAGCAAGTGCATTAAAAATTGTACGTCTCCGATCGGGCTCATATCGGGAAACGGTGGTGGTTTGCCTGTGGCTGAATGGCGTGCGGGGGTTTCGGACCAATCAGAACGCTTCATTTTGAATATGCTCCGATCGGCTCGAAACT
Source organism: Borostomias antarcticus (assembly GCF_949987555.1). Taxonomy (NCBI): domain Eukaryota; kingdom Metazoa; phylum Chordata; class Actinopteri; order Stomiiformes; family Stomiidae; genus Borostomias; species Borostomias antarcticus. Next base: position 16,557,435 of record NC_140242.1, read on the forward strand.
CAGTGGGGATGTAGAGGGGACTACCTCGAACACAGCCATGTGGTCGGTGAAGGCTGTCCTCGTGGTATTTACATGGTACCAGAAGGTTCTCTTAGTCCCCCAAAGAGCAACCTTCTATCTCTTTCCACTTTGGAGAAACAGCAGTGTACACCCGGCATATGTTGGTGTACACCGCGCATGTTAAACTATGCGCGCTGTACACCAATATGTGCGGGGTGTACACCACTGTTTCTCCTCAAGGATTTGAGATAGAAGGCTGTCCTTTTGGTATTAACATGGTACCAGAAGGTTCTCTTAGTCCCCCAAAGGGCAACCTTCTATCTCTTTCCACTTTGGAGAAACATCAGTGTACACCCGGCATATGTTAGTGTACACCGCACATGTTAAACTATGCGCGCTGTACACCAATATGTGCGGGGTGTACACCACTGTTTCTCCTCAAGGATTTGAGATAGAAGGCTGTCCTTGTGGTATTTACATGGTACCAGAAGGTTCTCTTAGTCCCCCAAAGGGCAACCTTCTATCTCTTTCCACTTTGGAGAAACAGCAGTGTACACCCGGCATATGTTGGTGTACACCGCGCATGTTAAACTATGCGCGCTGTACACCAACATATGTGGGGTGTACACTGCTTTTTCTCCTCAAGGATTTGAGATAGGAGGGTGTCATTTTAGTACTTACAGGGTACTATAGTCTTCTCTTAGTCCCCCAAAGGGCAACATTCTATCTCTTTCCACTTTGGAGAAACAGCAGTGTACACCCGGCATATGTTGGTGTACACCGCGCATGTTAAACTATGCGCGCTGTACACCAATATGTGCGGGGTGTACACCACTGTTTCTCCTCAAGGATTTGAGATAGAAGGCTGTCCTTTTGGTATTTACATGGTACCAGAAGGTTCTCTTAGTCCCCCAAAGGGCAACCTTTTATCTCTTTCCACTTTGGAGAAACAGCAGTGTACACCCGGCATATGTTGGTGTACACCGCACATGTTAAACTATGCGCGCTGTACACCAATATGTGCGGGGTGTACACCACTGTTTCTCCTCAAGGATTTGAGATAGAAGGCTGTCCTTGTGGTATTTACATGGTACCAGAAGGTTCTCTTAGTCCCCCAAAGGCCAACCTTCTATCTCTTTCCACTTTGGAGAAACAGCAGTGTACACCCGGCATATGTTGGTGTACACCGCGCATGTTAAACTATGCGCGCTGTACACCAACATTTGTGGGGTGTACACTGCTTTTTCTCCTCAAGGATTTGAGATAGGAGGGTGTCATTTAAGTACTTACAGGGTACTATAGTCTTCTCTTAGTCCCCCAAAGGGCAACATTCTATCTCTTTCCACTTTGGAGAAACAGCAGTGTACACCCGGCATATGTTGGTGTACACCGCGCATGTTAAACTATGCGCGCTGTACACCAATATGTGCGGGGTGTACACCACTGTTTCTCCTCAAGGATTTGAGATAGAAGGCTGTCCTTTTGGTATTTACATGGTACCAGAAGGTTCTCTTAGTCCCCCAAAGGGCAACCTTTTATCTCTTTCCACTTTGGAGACACAGCCGTGTACACCCGGCATATATAGATGTACACCGCACATGTTAAACTATGCACGGTGTACACCAACATATGCCGGGTGTACACTGCTGTTTCTCCTCAATGATTTGAGACAGGAGGCTGTTTTTGGTGTATTTACATGGTATCATAGGGTACTCTTAGTCCACCAAAGGGCAACCTTCTGTCTCCTTCCACTTTGGAGAAACAGCAGTGTCCAATTGTGTACACCTCGCATGTGTGAGTGTAAAAGTGTAAAAGAAAAAAAAAGGAGTTCCGACCTGCCTGAAAATTAACACGCTAAGAGTAGCCCTGGTGAGATGTGCATACTGGTATATCAGCCTTTTTGCCCCTGCTAATCCAGATAAATGACCGTGTGAATGGGAGCAAGGTCCCTATTCAAACATATGCGGGGTGTACACTTGACATTTTTAAACAAAGGTCACGGGGCTTCGCGGACCTTTGAAAGTGCAGTACAGAAACAATAGTTTGGTAAGTTACACGTACTGCTCCCCCATTACAGAATGTGCAGAGTTTTCGTCTCTGCCACTTTCAGTGGGTCAATGGTCAGGGAGTTAGGGAAAAAACGTACAACCGGACACACCTGTACATGGCCGGTGTACACATGTATTTGGGCTTGGTTGAGGGTGTTCCGAAAGGTCAAGTGGCCTGAAAATCGGGTGCCTAACTTGTCAGTCAGTGCCGTTCGAGGCTGTAAAGAGCTATTTCACCAAACCCACCTGCAAACCCCCCATGCACAGACAGGCCTCACTTGGAGCCTAGCTAGAGTAATTAAGGTGGTGTACAGTGCTCTTTCTCCTAATCGCTTTGGGCTAGGATGCCATACTTTAAGTATGTTCAATTCAACATAGGAGAGTTTCAAACTTTTTCATATGAGCCTTCTAGGTCCCTCCACTGTGGCCAAAATGACCTGTTAATGTCCCTATGTTAACCTATGCTGGGTATACACAGAACCTATGCGGGGTGTGCACAGCAGTGTGTCCTCAACAATATAAGCTAGGAGGCTGTCCTTTCAGTATGTTTATGTCAACGTAGGATACTGTTCGTGTCTCGAACGCCAGCATTCTAGCTGCCTCCACTTTGGAACAGTCAACCTCCCATGTTAACGTATGCCGCGTGTACATGAACATATGTGAGGTGTACACACATATTTGTAACGTTTTAAGGGTGTTCCCAAAGTACTGGACGCGTCAAAATCGGATCACTCACTCATGAGTCGATGCCATTCCAGGCTGTGAAAAAAAAGTCAGTTATCTCCCCTAGGAAAAAAAACATTCTCACATCCTTCTGTCAAACAGGACATTGTTAGACTCATAGACTACGAGAGCATCCTGTCCAATGAGTTGATTGTTTTGATCAAAAATAAATAAATACTGTATATTGGAAGCTGAGGCTGAAATATGTTGTTCCTTGGCCCACCAAGAGCAATCTAAGCTTTGATTCATATCTGTGTGATGTTTGTAGGCTGTACAGTAGGCCCTACAGTAAAGATGTACAGCGTGCATATGTTTATATCACAGCACTATACTCCCTTCTATTGAAATTATTTGAAGAGCTACGAGCCTGATATATTAGTATATTGAAGTCACCTTATGTCCCTCTAAAACCACCGAGTTTCAGCCTTCTAGCTTCCACCGCTTTAGACTGACCAGCCGTGTACACCTCACATTCCAGTGTACATCCCACAAAAGGTTAACCTGCGGGTGTACACTGCTGTTTCTCGCCAACGATTTGGGATAGGAGGCTGTCCTTTTAATATTTACACGGTACTATACTGTACTATTTGTCCCCAAAAGAGCAACCTTCTATCTCTTTCCACTTGGGAGAGACCGCAGTGTACACCCGGCATATGTTGGTGTACACCGCGCATATTAAACTATAAAGAGCAGAGACAAAAACTCTGCACATTCTGCAATGGGGTTACAGCATGAGTATCCAGACAGATAATTGTGTTTGTGCTCTGCTTTCATAGGTCCCCGAGGGCCTGTGACCTGTGTTACAACTCTAGAAAGGCTTAATTTGAGGCCTACTCCCACATATACCAAGGGATACACTGCTGTTTCTCCAAAGTGGAAAGAGATAGAAGGTTGCCCTTTGGGGGACTAAGAGAAGACTATAGTACCCTGTAAGTACTAAAATGACACCCTCCTATCTCAAATCCTTGAGGAGAAAAAGCAGTACACCCCACATATGTTGGTGTACAGCGCGCATAGTTTAACATGCGCGGTGTACACCAACATATGCCGGGTGTACACTGCTGTTTCTCCAAAGTGGTGGGGGCTAGGAGGCTGTAAAGCGGGGGTCCTCAAGTACCAAAGGGTGGGATGAACATACTCTGAGATCAGCCTCCTACCCCTAGCCACTTTGGAGATATTGACCTGAGACTGGCGTGTACAGCCGCAATAGGTTGGTGTACAGCCGCAATAGGTTTGCATGGTGAGTGTCCAGGCCAATATCTCCAAAGTGGCTGGGGGTAGGAGGCTCATAATGTAACCTCAGCATCCTCTTACCATAAGGGACAAGCCCTCCGAATACCGTAAGGATTGGAGAAAGTTGAATTTTACCCTCTTGGCTGCTGGAAGTCAATTTTGAGATTTTGAGATTTTGGTCAAAAATTCAAATTGCTCGGATTGCCTCGAAACACAGCACACTTAAAGAGTACCATGGAGGTATGAACATACTGCCATATCAGCCTCCTAGCCCCTGTCACTTTGGAGATATTGACCCGTACACTCACCATGCAAACCTATTGCGGCTGTACACCGCCCTATGGCAGCTGTACACGCCTGTCTCAGGTCAATATCTCCAAAGTGGCTGGGGGTAGGAGGCTGATCTCAGAGTATGTTCATGCCACTCCTTGGTACTTGAAGACCCCCGCTGTACAGCCTCCTAGCCCCCACCGTTTTGGAGAAATGTGGCGTGTACAGCCGCCATTGCTTTTGTACACAAACCTATGGCGGCGGTACACGCCACATTTCTCCAAAGTGGTGGGGGCTAGGAGGCTATGAAGCGGGGGTCCTCAAGTACCAAAAGGTGGGATGAACATACTCTGAGATCAGCCTCCTACCTTTAGCCACTTTGGAGATATTGACCTGAGACAGGCGTGTACAGCCGCAATAGGTCGGTGTACAGCCGCAATAGGTTTGCATGGTGAGTGTCCAGGCCAATATCTCCAAAGTGGCTGGGGGTAGGAGGCTCATAATGTAACCTCAGCATCCTCTTACCATAAGGGACAAGGCCTCCGAATACCGTAAGGATTGGAGAAAGTTAAATTTTACCCTCTTGGCTGCTGGAAGTCAATTTTGAGATTTTGAGATTTTGGTCAAAAATTCAAATTGCTCGGATTGCCTCGAAACACAGCACACTTAAAGAGTACCATGGAGGTATGAACATACTGCCATATCAGCCTCCTAGGCCCTGTCACTTTGGAGATATTGACCCGTACACTCACCATGCAAACCTATTGCGGCTGTACACCGCCCTATGGCGGCTGTACACGCCTGTCTCAGGTCAATATCTCCAAAGTGGCTAAAGGGAGGAGGCTGATCTCAGAGTATGTTCATGCCACTCTTTGGTACTTGAGGACCCCCGCTTTATAGCCTCCTAGCCCCCACCGATTTGGAGAAATGTGGCGTGTACAGCCGCCATTGCTTTTGTACACAAACCTATGGCAGCGGTACACGCCACATTTCTCAAAAGTGGTTGGGGCTAGGAGGCTATAAAGCGGGGGTCCACAAGTACCAAAGAGTGCGATGAACATACTCTGAGATCAGCCTCCTAGCCCTAGCCACTTTGGAGATATTGACCTGAGACAGGCGTGTACAGCCGCAATAGGTCGGTGTACAGCCGCAATAGGTTTGCATGGTGAGTGTCCAGGCCAATATCTCCAAAGTGGCTGGGGGTAGGAGGCTCATAATGTAACCTCAGCATCCTCTTACCATAAGGGACAAGGCCTCCGAATACCGTAAGGATTGGAGAAAGTTGAATTTTACCCTCTTGGCTGCTGGAAGTCAATTTTGAGTTTTTGAGATTTTGGTCAAAAATTCAAATTGCTCGGATTGCCTCGAAACACAGCACACTTAAAGAGTACCATGGAGGTATGAACATACTGCCATATCAGCCTCCTAGGCCCTGTCACTTTGGAGATATTGACCCGTACACTCACCATGCAAACCTATTGCGGCTGTACACCGCCCTATGGCGGCTGTACACGCCTGTCTCAGGTCAATATCTCCAAAGTGGCTAAAGGGAGGAGGCTGATCTCAGAGTATGTTCATGCCACTCTTTGGTACTTGAGGACCCCCGCTTTATAGCCTCCTAGCCCCCACCGATTTGGAGAAATGTGGCGTGTACAGCCGCCATTGCTTTTGTACACAAACCTATGGCGGCGGTACACGCCACATTTCTCAAAAGTGGTTGGGGCTAGGAGGCTATAAAGCGGGGGTCCACAAGTACCAAAGAGTGCGATGAACATACTCTGAGATCAGCCTCCTAGCCCTAGCCACTTTGGAGATATTGACCTGAGACAGGCGTGTACAGCCGCAATAGGTCGGTGTACAGCCGCAATAGGTTTGCATGGTGAGTGTCCAGGCCAATATCTCCAAAGTGGCTGGGGGTAGGAGGCTCATAATGTAACCTCAGCATCCTCTTACCATAAGGGACAAGGCCTCCGAATACCGTAAGGATTGGAGAAAGTTGAATTTTACCCTCTTGGCTGCTGGAAGTCAATTTTGAGATTTTGAGATTTTGGTCAAAAATTCAAATTGCTCGGATTGCCTCGAAACACAGCACACTTAAAGAGTACCATGGAGGTATGAACATACTGCCATATCAGCCTCCTAGGCCCTGTCACTTTGGAGATATTGACCCGTACACTCACCATGCAAACCTATTGCGGCTGTACACCGCCCTATGGCGGCTGTACACGCCTGTCTCAGGTCAATATCTCCAAAGTGGCTAAAGGGAGGAGGCTGATCTCAGAGTATGTTCATGCCACTCTTTGGTACTTGAGGACCCCCGCTTTATAGCCTCCTAGCCCCCACCGTTTTGGAGAAATGTGGCGTGTACAGCCGCCATTGCTTTTGTACACAAACCTATGGCGGCGGTACACGCCACATTTCTCAAAAGTGGTGGGGGCTAGGAGGCTATAAAGCGGGGGTCCTCAAGTACTAAAGGCTGGGATGAACATACTCTGAGATCAGCCTCCTACTCCCAACCGATCGTGAGAAACGGCCGCGTACAGCCCCCACATGTCAGTGTACACGGGTCAATATCTCCAAAGATTCTTGGTCTAGGAGGCTGATATGGCAGTATGTTCATGTCTCCATGGTGTACTGTTACTGTGCATAGGTTTCGAGCCAATCCGAGCAATTTTAATTTTAACATGTAAACCTATGGCGGTTGTACACCGACCTATGGCGGCTGTACACGCCTGTTTCTCCAAACTGGTGCATGATAGGAGGCTATCGCTCGGTGGTGTTAAAGTACCAAGTGTTGACACTAACATACTGGAATATCAGCCTCCTAGCTCTCCGTTAAGTGTGGAAATAAAGGAATGTACAGCCGCCATATAAACCTATTGGCACTGTACGCCTTTCCCGTACGGCCTACAAACATCCCACAGATATGAATCAAAACTTAGATTGCTCTAGAGTGTCCAAGGATCAACATATTTCAGCGTCAGCCCCCAAGATTAAGCGGTTTTCTTAATTGATCAAAATGATCAATTCTTGCACAGAAGGGTGTTGTACTCTAAGAGCCTGACAGTGTCCTGGTTCAAATTTGGAGATATGTGAGGATTTTTTTTTTCTAGAGGGGTTAGCTGAAATTTCTCTGCACAGTCTCGATGGACACTCACTCATGACCCACTGACCCGATTTTGAGGCCTCTAGTGCTTTCGGAACCCCCTCTGTACAGAAAAACAATGTGCGTGTACAGGCGCCATAGGAATTCGGCGGCTGTACACATTCTCCCTAAGTCGCTTCCCGTAACCCGACCGAAGGTAGCAGAGACGAAAGCTCTGCACATTCTGCAATGGCAGGGCATGCTGAGTAACTGACCCGAGTACTGTGTCTGTACTGTGCATGTAAAGGTCCTCCAGGGGCTGTGACCTTTGTTTCAAAAGGTCATGTGTACAACGGCAACAGTTTCAATGGTGAGGACATTCCTATGGCGGTTGTACACATCATCTTTTTAATTTTTAAAGGTGTTGTCAAAGCAGTAGGAGGCTGATCTCAGAGTATGTTCATCCCACCCTTTGGTACTTGAGGACCCCCGCTTTATAGCCTCCTAGCCCCCACCGCTTTGGAGAAATTTGGCGTGTACAGCCGCCATACATTCCTATGGCGGCTGTACACATCATCTCCAAATTGACAGGGGCTAGGAGGCTGATATGGCAGTATGTTTATGTCTCCATGGTGTACTGTTACTGTGCATAGGTTTCGAGCAAATCGGAGCAATTTTAATTTTAACATGTAAACCTATTGCTGTTGTACACGAACTCTGTGGCGCCTGTACACGCCTGTGTACTGTAGCGTATTAAAAGAAATCGAGCAGTCCGATCGGTCCGAAACCCATACGGCCCTTTGTCCTCGAGGTGCCGATCACGCACGCCGGATTTCGTGCCGAACGGACCGCTCTGAATACCCGGTTCTCCGATTGGCCCATATGGGACGCTCCGATTGGTCCGCCGTACAGAGGGCCCATAGGCCCCGAGGGCCTGATCACGCTCACCGAAGGGCGTGCCGATCGGAAACCTTTGAAAATGGAGCTCTCTGATTGGTCCGAAACTCCGCACGCCGTTAGGCCACGGTCGGGCCTCCACCCTGACCGGACGTCAGCCCGATCGGTGGGGGTCAAACTCAAAACCGGCCCGAGACACTTTTGGCCACCAGGGGGCTCATCGGCGCCCTCCGGAGGGCGCACGGTTCGGATTTGGCGAGGCCACGCCCCAAAACGGCGCTCAGAAAGGTCACGTGGTCAAAAACGCCATTTTCCCATTGAAAAGTATGCGCGCTGTACACAGTGTACAGCCAGCGAGGCCATGCCCAAAAATGGTGTTCTGGAAGGTCACATGGTCAAAAACGCTGTTATTACATTGAAAAGTATGTGTGCTGTACATGGTGTACAGCCGGAAAGGCCACGCCCCAAAACGGCGTTCTGAAAGGTCACATGGTCAAAAACGCTGTTATTACATTGAAAAGTATGTGTGCTGTACATGGTGTACAGCCGGAAAGGCCACGCCCCAAAACGGCGTTCTGAAAGGTCACATGGTCAAAAACGCTGTTTTCCCATTGAAAAGTATGTGTGCTGTACATGGTGTACAGCCGGAAAGGCCACGCCCCAAAACGGCGTTCTGAAAGGTCACATGGTCAAAAACGCTGTTATTACATTGAAAAGTATGTGTGCTGTACATGGTGTACAGCCGGAAAGGCCACGCCCCAAAACGGCGTTCTGAAAGGTCACATGGTCAAAAACGCTGTTATTACATTGAAAAGTATGTGTGCTGTACATGGTGTACAGCCGGAAAGGCCACGCCCCAAAACGGCGTTCTGAAAGGTCACATGGTCAAAAACGCTGTTTTCCCATTGAAAAGTATGTGTGCTGTACACGGCGTACACCCGCCATATTTTGCATATATTGCCTCAGAGGTATGGAGGTGGCGCCCCCTATGGTCGAAATGGCCACTGTGCACTTTGTGTACAGCCGGGGTCCAGGTGTACATTTGGAGCGTACACCCCACATTATAAAGACATTGGGGGTGTACACAGATTTTGGAGCGCATGTACAACGGCTCAACTTTAAGTACAGCCGGCATAGGTTCCATTCAAAAAAATGTACACCCGCCATACATTTTTCGAGAGTTGTCTAACTGAGAAAAGCATTCTTCAGGCATGGAAACACAAGAGGTGAAAAGGTGAATAAAAGCATTTCTACCACAATAATCTATGTTCTAATGATGACTCCTATAATGGTGCGTGCTCACATGGGAGAGACATTCATATTGACCAATATAACTCGGGGCGCATGGAAAGTCAAAATGTTCCTAAGACACCTCTCTCTCACTGAGAAAAGCGTTTTTCAGGCATGGAACACAAGAGGTGAAAAGGTGAATAAAAGCAATTCTACCACAATAATCTATGTTCTAATGATGACTCCTATAATGGTGCGTGCTCTTCTACATGGGAGAGACATTCATATTGACCAATATAACTCGGGGCGCATGGAAAGTCAAAATGTTCCTAAGACACCTCTCTCTCACTGAGAAAAGCGTTCTTCAGGCATGGAAACACAAGAGGTGAAAAGGTGAATAAAAGCATTTCTACCACAATAATCTATGTTCTAATGATGACTCCTATAATGGTGCGTGCTCTTCTACATGGGAGAGACATTCATATTGACCAATATAACTCGGGGCGCATGGAAAGTCAAAATGTTCCTAAGACACCTCTCTCTCACTGAGAAAAGCGTTCTTCAGGCATGGAAACACAAGAGGTGAAAAGGTGAATAAAAGCGTTTCTACCACAATAATCTATGTTCTAATGATGACTCCTATAATGGTGCGTGCTCTTCTACATGGGAGAGACATTCATATTGACCAATATAACTCGGGGCGCATGGAAAGTCAAAATGTTCCTAAGACACCTCTCTCTCACTGAGAAAAGCGTTCTTCAGGCATGGAAACACAAGAGGTGAAAAGGTGAATAAACGCATTTCTACCACAATCATCTATGTTCTAATGATGACTCCTATAATGGTGCGTGCTCTTCTACATGGGAGAGACATTGATATTGACCAAAATAACTCGGGGCGCATGGAAAGTCAAAATGTTCCTAAGACACCTCTCTCTCACTGAGAAAAGCGTTCTTCAGGCATGGAAACACAAGAGGTGAAAAGGTGAATAAAAGCATTTCTACCACAATAATCTATGTTCTAATGATGACTCCTATAATGGTGCGTGCTCTTCTACATGGGAGAGACATTCATATTGACCAATATAACTCGGGGCGCATGGAAAGTCAAAATGTTCCTAAGACACCTCTCTCTCACTGAGAAAAGCGTTCTTGAGGCATGGAAACACAAGAGGTGAAAAGGTGAATAAAAGCGTTTCTACCACAATAATCTATGTTCTAATGATGACTCCTATAATGGTGCGTGCTCTTCTACATGGGAGAGACATTCATATTGACCAATATAACTCGGGGCGCATGGAAAGTCAAAATGTTCCTAAGACACCTCTCTCTCACTGAGAAAAGCGTTCTTCAGGCATGGAAACACAAGAGGTGAAAAGGTGAATAAAAGCATTTCTACCACAATAATCTATGTTCTAATGATGACTCCTATAATGGTGCGTGCTCTTCTACATGGGAGAGACATTCATATTGACCAATATAACTCGGGGCGCATGGAAAGTCAAAATGTTCCTAAGACACCTCTCTCTCACTGAGAAAAGCATTCTTCAGGCATGGAAACACAAGAGGTGAAAAGGTGAATAAAAGCATTTCTACCACAATAATCTATGTTCTAATGATGACTCCTATAATGGTGCGTGCTCTTCTACATGGGAGAGACATTCATATTGACCAATATAACTCGGGGCGCATGGAAAGTCAAAATGTTCCTAAGACACCTCTCTCTCACTGAGAAAAGCGTTCTTCAGGCATGGAAACACAAGAGGTGAAAAGGTGAATAAAAGCATTTCTACCACAATAATCTATGTTCTAATGATGACTCCTATAATGGTGCGTGCTCTTCTACATGGGAGAGACATTCATATTGACCAATATAACTCGGGGCGCATGGAAAGTCAAAATGTTCCTAAGACACCTCTCTCTCACTGAGAAAAGCATTCTTCAGGCATGGAAACACAAGAGGTGAAAAGGTGAATAAAAGCATTTCTACCACAATAATCTATGTTCTAATGATGACTCCTATAATGGTGCGTGCTCACATGGGAGAGACATTCATATTGACCAATATAACTCGGGGCGCATGGAAAGTCAAAATGTTCCTAAGACACCTCTCTCTCACTGAGAAAAGCGTTTTTCAGGCATGGAACACAAGAGGTGAAAAGGTGAATAAAAGCAATTCTACCACAATAATCTATGTTCTAATGATGACTCCTATAATGGTGCGTGCTCTTCTACATGGGAGAGACATTCATATTGACCAATATAACTCGGGGCGCATGGAAAGTCAAAATGTTCCTAAGACACCTCTCTCTCACTGAGAAAAGCGTTCTTCAGGCATGGAAACACAAGAGGTGAAAAGGTGAATAAAAGCGTTTCTACCACAATAATCTATGTTCTAATGATGACTCCTATAATGGTGCGTGCTCTTCTACATGGGAGAGACATTCATATTGACCAATATAACTCGGGGCGCATGGAAAGTCAAAATGTTCCTAAGACACCTCTCTCTCACTGAGAAAAGCGTTCTTCAGGCATGGAAACACAAGAGGTGAAAAGGTGAATAAAAGCATTTCTACCACAATCATCTATGTTCTAATGATGACTCCTATAATGGTGCGTGCTCTTCTACATGGGAGAGACATTGATATTGACCAAAATAACTCGGGGCGCATGGAAAGTCAAAATGTTCCTAAGACACCTCTCTCTCACTGAGAAAAGCGTTCTTGAGGCATGGAAACACAAGAGGTGAAAAGGTGAATAAAAGCGTTTCTACCACAATAATCTATGTTCTAATGATGACTCCTATAATGGTGCGTGCTCTTCTACATGGGAGAGACATTCATATTGACCAATATAACTCGGGGCGCATGGAAAGTCAAAATGTTCCTAAGACACCTCTCTCTCACTGAGAAAAGCGTTCTTCAGGCATGGAAACACAAGAGGTGAAAAGGTGAATAAAAGCATTTCTACCACAATAATCTATGTTCTAATGATGACTCCTATAATGGTGCGTGCTCTTCTACATGGGAGAGACATTCATATTGACCAAAATAACTCGGGGCGCATGGAAAGTCAAAATGTTCCTAAGACACCTCTCTCTCACTGAGAAAAGCGTTCTTCAGGCATGGAAACACAAGAGGTGAAAAGGTGAATAAAAGCATTTCTACCACAATAATCTATGTTCTAATGATGACTCCTATAATGGTGCGTGCTCTTCTACATGGGAGAGACATTCATATTGACCAAAATAACTCGGGGCGCATGGAAAGTCAAAATGTTCCTAAGACACCTCTCTCTCACTGAGAAAAGCGTTCTTCAGGCATGGAAACACAAGAGGTGAAAAGGTGAATAAAAGCATTTCTACCACAATAATCTATGTTCTAATGATGACTCCTATAATGGTGCGTGCTCTTCTACATGGGAGAGACATTCATATTGACCAATATAACTCGGGGCGCATGGAAAGTCAAAATGTTCCTAAGACACCTCTCTCTCACTGAGAAAAGCGTTCTTCAGGCATGGAAACACAAGAGGTGAAAAGGTGAATAAAAGCATTTCTACCACAATAATCTATGTTCTAATGATGACTCCTATAATGGTGCGTGCTCTTCTACATGGGAGAGACATTCATATTGACCAATATAACTCGGGGCGCATGGAAAGTCAAAATGTTCCTAAGACACCTCTCTCTCACTGAGAAAAGCATTCTTCAGGCATGGAAACACAAGAGGTGAAAAGGTGAATAAAAGCATTTCTACCACAATAATCTATGTTCTAATGATGACTCCTATAATGGTGCGTGCTCTTCTACATGGGAGAGACATTCATATTGACCAATATAACTCGGGGCGCATGGAAAGTCAAAATGTTCCTAAGACACCTCTCTCTCACTGAGAAAAGCGTTCTTCAGGCATGGAAACACAAGAGGTGAAAAGGTGAATAAAAGCATTTCTACCACAATAATCTATGTTCTAATGATGACTCCTATAATGGTGCGTGCTCACATGGGAGAGACATTCATATTGACCAATATAACTCGGGGCGCATGGAAAGTCAAAATGTTCCTAAGACACCTCTCTCTCACTGAGAAAAGCGTTTTTCAGGCATGGAACACAAGAGGTGAAAAGGTGAATAAAAGCAATTCTACCACAATAATCTATGTTCTAATGATGACTCCTATAATGGTGCGTGCTCTTCTACATGGGAGAGACATTCATATTGACCAATATAACTCGGGGCGCATGGAAAGTCAAAATGTTCCTAAGACACCTCTCTCTCACTGAGAAAAGCGTTCTTCAGGCATGGAAACACAAGAGGTGAAAAGGTGAATAAAAGCATTTCTACCACAATAATCTATGTTCTAATGATGACTCCTATAATGGTGCGTGCTCTTCTACATGGGAGAGACATTCATATTGACCAATATAACTCGGGGCGCATGGAAAGTCAAAATGTTCCTAAGACACCTCTCTCTCACTGAGAAAAGCGTTTTTCAGGCATGGAACACAAGAGGTGAAAAGGTGAATAAAAGCATTTCTACCACAATAATCTATGTTCTAATGATGACTCCTATAATGGTGCGTGCTCTTCTACATGGGAGAGACATTCATATTGACCAATATAACTCGGGGCGCATGGAAAGTCAAAATGTTCCTAAGACACCTCTCTCTCACTGAGAAAAGCGTTCTTCAGGCATGGAAACACAAGAGGTGAAAAGGTGAATAAAAGCATTTCTACCACAATAATCTATGTTCTAATGATGACTCCTATAATGGTGCGTGCTCTTCTACATGGGAGAGACATTCATATTGACCAATATAACTCGGGGCGCATGGAAAGTCAAAATGTTCCTAAGACACCTCTCTCTCACTGAGAAAAGCGTTCTTCAGGCATGGAAACACAAGAGGTGAAAAGGTGAATAAAAGCATTTCTACCACAATCATCTATGTTCTAATGATGACTCCTATAATGGTGCGTGCTCTTCTACATGGGAGAGACATTGATATTGACCAAAATAACTTGGGGCGCATGGAAAGTCAAAATGTTCCTAAGACACCTCTCTCTCACTGAGAAAAGCGTTCTTCAGGCATGGAAACACAAGAGGTGAAAAGGTGAATAAAAGCATTTCTACCACAATAATCTATGTTCTAATGATGACTCCTATAATGGTGCGTGCTCTTCTACATGGGAGAGACATTCATATTGACCAATATAACTCGGGGCGCATGGAAAGTCAAAATGTTCCTAAGACACCTCTCTCTCACTGAGAAAAGCGTTCTTGAGGCATGGAAACACAAGAGGTGAAAAGGTGAATAAAAGCGTTTCTACCACAATAATCTATGTTCTAATGATGACTCCTATAATGGTGCGTGCTCTTCTACATGGGAGAGACATTCATATTGACCAATATAACTCGGGGCGCATGGAAAGTCAAAATGTTCCTAAGACACCTCTCTCTCACTGAGAAAAGCGTTCTTCAGGCATGGAAACACAAGAGGTGAAAAGGTGAATAAAAGCAATTCTACCACAATAATCTATGTTCTAATGATGACTCCTATAATGGTGCGTGCTCTTCTACATGGGAGAGACATTCATATTGACCAATATAACTCGGGGCGCATGGAAAGTCAAAATGTTCCTAAGACACCTCTCTCTCACTGAGAAAAGCGTTCTTCAGGCATGGAAACACAAGAGGTGAAAAGGTGAATAAAAGCATTTCTACCACAATAATCTATGTTCTAATGATGACTCCTATAATGGTGCGTGCTCTTCTACATGGGAGAGACATTCATATTGACCAATATAACTCGGGGCGCATGGAAAGTCAAAATGTTCCTAAGACACCTCTCTCTCACTGAGAAAAGCGTTCTTCAGGCATGGAAACACAAGAGGTGAAAAGGTGAATAAAAGCGTTTCTACCACAATAATCTATGTTCTAATGATGACTCATATAATGGTGCGTGCTCTTCTACATGGGAGAGACATTCATATTGACCAATATAACTCGGGGCGCATGGAAAGTCAAAATGTTCCTAAGACACCTCTCTCTCACTGAGAAAAGCGTTCTTCAGGCATGGAAACACAAGAGGTGAAAAGGTGAATAAAAGCATTTCTACCACAATAATCTATGTTCTAATGATGACTCCTATAATGGTGCGTGCTCTTCTACATGGGAGAGACATTCATATTGACCAATATAACTCGGGGCGCATGGAAAGTCAAAATGTTCCTAAGACACCTCTCTCTCACTGAGAAAAGCATTCTTCAGGCATGGAAACACAAGAGGTGAAAAGGTGAATAAAAGCATTTCTACCACAATAATCTATGTTCTAATGATGACTCCTATAATGGTGCGTGCTCACATGGGAGAGACATTCATATTGACCAATATAACTCGGGGCGCATGGAAAGTCAAAATGTTCCTAAGACACCTCTCTCTCACTGAGAAAAGCGTTTTTCAGGCATGGAACACAAGAGGTGAAAAGGTGAATAAAAGCGTTTCTACCACAATAATCTATGTTCTAATGATGACTCATATAATGGTGCGTGCTCTTCTACATGGGAGAGACATTCATATTGACCAATATAACTCGGGGCGCATGGAAAGTCAAAATGTTCCTAAGACACCTCTCTCTCACTGAGAAAAGCGTTCTTCAGGCATGGAAACACAAGAGGTGAAAAGGTGAATAAAAGCATTTCTACCACAATAATCTATGTTCTAATGATGACTCCTATAATGGTGCGTGCTCTTCTACATGGGAGAGACATTCATATTGACCAATATAACTCGGGGCGCATGGAAAGTCAAAATGTTCCTAAGACACCTCTCTCTCACTGAGAAAAGCATTCTTCAGGCATGGAAACACAAGAGGTGAAAAGGTGAATAAAAGCATTTCTACCACAATAATCTATGTTCTAATGATGACTCCTATAATGGTGCGTGCTCACATGGGAGAGACATTCATATTGACCAATATAACTCGGGGCGCATGGAAAGTCAAAATGTTCCTAAGACACCTCTCTCTCACTGAGAAAAGCGTTTTTCAGGCATGGAACACAAGAGGTGAAAAGGTGAATAAAAGCAATTCTACCACAATAATCTATGTTCTAATGATGACTCCTATAATGGTGCGTGCTCTTCTACATGGGAGAGACATTCATATTGACCAATATAACTCGGGGCGCATGGAAAGTCAAAATGTTCCTAAGACACCTCTCTCTCACTGAGAAAAGCGTTCTTCAGGCATGGAAACACAAGAGGTGAAAAGGTGAATAAAAGCGTTTCTACCACAATAATCTATGTTCTAATGATGACTCCTATAATGGTGCGTGCTCTTCTACATGGGAGAGACATTCATATTGACCAATATAACTCGGGGCGCATGGAAAGTCAAAATGTTCCTAAGACACCTCTCTCTCACTGAGAAAAGCGTTCTTCAGGCATGGAAACACAAGAGGTGAAAAGGTGAATAAAAGCATTTCTACCACAATCATCTATGTTCTAATGATGACTCCTATAATGGTGCGTGCTCTTCTACATGGGAGAGACATTGATATTGACCAAAATAACTCGGGGCGCATGGAAAGTCAAAATGTTCCTAAGACACCTCTCTCTCACTGAGAAAAGCGTTCTTGAGGCATGGAAACACAAGAGGTGAAAAGGTGAATAAAAGCGTTTCTACCACAATAATCTATGTTCTAATGATGACTCCTATAATGGTGCGTGCTCTTCTACATGGGAGAGACATTCATATTGACCAATATAACTCGGGGCGCATGGAAAGTCAAAATGTTCCTAAGACACCTCTCTCTCACTGAGAAAAGCGTTCTTCAGGCATGGAAACACAAGAGGTGAAAAGGTGAATAAAAGCATTTCTACCACAATAATCTATGTTCTAATGATGACTCCTATAATGGTGCGTGCTCTTCTACATGGGAGAGACATTCATATTGACCAAAATAACTCGGGGCGCATGGAAAGTCAAAATGTTCCTAAGACACCTCTCTCTCACTGAGAAAAGCGTTCTTCAGGCATGGAAACACAAGAGGTGAAAAGGTGAATAAAAGCATTTCTACCACAATAATCTATGTTCTAATGATGACTCCTATAATGGTGCGTGCTCTTCTACATGGGAGAGACATTCATATTGACCAAAATAACTCGGGGCGCATGGAAAGTCAAAATGTTCCTAAGACACCTCTCTCTCACTGAGAAAAGCGTTCTTCAGGCATGGAAACACAAGAGGTGAAAAGGTGAATAAAAGCATTTCTACCACAATAATCTATGTTCTAATGATGACTCCTATAATGGTGCGTGCTCTTCTACATGGGAGAGACATTCATATTGACCAATATAACTCGGGGCGCATGGAAAGTCAAAATGTTCCTAAGACACCTCTCTCTCACTGAGAAAAGCGTTCTTCAGGCATGGAAACACAAGAGGTGAAAAGGTGAATAAAAGCATTTCTACCACAATAATCTATGTTCTAATGATGACTCCTATAATGGTGCGTGCTCTTCTACATGGGAGAGACATTCATATTGACCAATATAACTCGGGGCGCATGGAAAGTCAAAATGTTCCTAAGACACCTCTCTCTCACTGAGAAAAGCATTCTTCAGGCATGGAAACACAAGAGGTGAAAAGGTGAATAAAAGCATTTCTACCACAATAATCTATGTTCTAATGATGACTCCTATAATGGTGCGTGCTCTTCTACATGGGAGAGACATTCATATTGACCAATATAACTCGGGGCGCATGGAAAGTCAAAATGTTCCTAAGACACCTCTCTCTCACTGAGAAAAGCGTTCTTCAGGCATGGAAACACAAGAGGTGAAAAGGTGAATAAAAGCATTTCTACCACAATAATCTATGTTCTAATGATGACTCCTATAATGGTGCGTGCTCACATGGGAGAGACATTCATATTGACCAATATAACTCGGGGCGCATGGAAAGTCAAAATGTTCCTAAGACACCTCTCTCTCACTGAGAAAAGCGTTCTTCAGGCATGGAAACACAAGAGGTGAAAAGGTGAATAAAAGCATTTCTACCACAATCATCTATGTTCTAATGATGACTCCTATAATGGTGCGTGCTCTTCTACATGGGAGAGACATTGATATTGACCAAAATAACTCGGGGCGCATGGAAAGTCAAAATGTTCCTAAGACACCTCTCTCTCACTGAGAAAAGCGTTCTTCAGGCATGGAAACACAAGAGGTGAAAAGGTGAATAAAAGCGTTTCTACCACAATAATCTATGTTCTAATGATGACTCCTATAATGGTGCGTGCTCTTCTACATGGGAGAGACATTCATATTGACCAATATAACTCGGGGCGCATGGAAAGTCAAAATGTTCCTAAGACACCTCTCTCTCACTGAGAAAAGCGTTCTTCAGGCATGGAAACACAAGAGGTGAAAAGGTGAATAAAAGCATTTCTACCACAATAATCTATGTTCTAATGATGACTCCTATAATGGTGCGTGCTCTTCTACATGGGAGAGACATTCATATTGACCAAAATAACTCGGGGCGCATGGAAAGTCAAAATGTTCCTAAGACACCTCTCTCTCACTGAGAAAAGCGTTCTTCAGGCATGGAAACACAAGAGGTGAAAAGGTGAATAAAAGCATTTCTACCACAATAATCTATGTTCTAATGATGACTCCTATAATGGTGCGTGCTCTTCTACATGGGAGAGACATTCATATTGACCAATATAACTCGGGGCGCATGGAAAGTCAAAATGTTCCTAAGACACCTCTCTCTCACTGAGAAAAGCGTTCTTCAGGCATGGAAACACAAGAGGTGAAAAGGTGAATAAAAGCATTTCTACCACAATAATCTATGTTCTAAGGTTGACTCCTATAATGGTGCGTGCTCTTCTACATGGGAGAGACATTCATATTGACCAATATAACTCGGGGCGCATGGAAAGTCAAAATGTTCCTAAGACACCTCTCTCTCACTGAGAAAAGCGTTTTTCAGGCATGGAACACAAGAGGTGAAAAGGTGAATAAAAGCAATTCTACCACAATAATCTATGTTCTAATGATGACTCCTATAATGGTGCGTGCTCTTCTACATGGGAGAGACATTCATATTGACCAATATAACTCGGGCGCATGGAAAGTCAAAATGTTCCTAAGACACCTCTCTCTCACTGAGAAAAGCGTTCTTCAGGCATGGAAACACAAGAGGTGAAAAGGTGAATAAAAGCATTTCTACCACAATAATCTATGTTCTAATGATGACTCCTATAATGGTGCGTGCTCTTCTACATGGGAGAGACATTCATATTGACCAATATAACTCGGGGCGCATGGAAAGTCAAAATGTTCCTAAGACACCTCTCTCTCACTGAGAAAAGCGTTCTTCAGGCATGGAAACACAAGAGGTGAAAAGGTGAATAAAAGCATTTCTACCACAATAATCTATGTTCTAATGATGACTCCTATAATGGTGAGTGCTCTTCTACATGGGAGAGACATTCATATTGACCAATATAACTCGGGGCGCATGGAAAGTCAAAATGTTCCTAAGACACCTCTCTCTCACTGAGAAAAGCGTTTTTCAGGCATGGAACACAAGAGGTGAAAAGGTGAATAAAAGCAATTCTACCACAATAATCTATGTTCTAATGATGACTCCTATAATGGTGCGTGCTCTTCTACATGGGAGAGACATTCATATTGACCAATATAACTCGGGGCGCATGGAAAGTCAAAATGTTCCTAAGACACCTCTCTCTCACTGAGAAAAGCGTTCTTCAGGCATGGAAACACAAGAGGTGAAAAGGTGAATAAAAGCATTTCTACCACAATAATCTATGTTCTAATGATGACTCCTATAATGGTGCGTGCTCTTCTACATGGGAGAGACATTCATATTGACCAATATAACTCGGGGCGCATGGAAAGTCAAAATGTTCCTAAGACACCTCTCTCTCACTGAGAAAAGCGTTCTTCAGGCATGGAAACACAAGAGGTGAAAAGGTGAATAAAAGCATTTCTACCACAATAATCTATGTTCTAATGATGACTCCTATAATGGTGCGTGCTCTTCTACATGGGAGAGACATTCATATTGACCAATATAACTCAGGGCGCATGGAAAGTCAAAATGTTCCTAAGACACCTCTCTCTCACTGAGAAAAGCGTTCTTCAGGCATGGAAACACAAGAGGTGAAAAGGTGAATAAAAGCATTTCTACCACAATAATCTATGTTCTAATGATGACTCCTATAATGGTGCGTGCTCTTCTACATGGGAGAGACATTCATATTGACCAATATAACTCGGGGCGCATGGAAAGTCAAAATGTTCCTAAGACACCTCTCTCTCACTGAGAAAAGCGTTCTTCAGGCATGGAAACACAAGAGGTGAAAAGGTGAATAAAAGCATTTCTACCACAATAATCTATGTTCTAATGATGACTCCTATAATGGTGCGTGCTCTTCTACATGGGAGAGACATTCATATTGACCAATATAACTCGGGGCGCATGGAAAGTCAAAATGTTCCTAAGACACCTCTCTCTCACTGAGAAAAGCGTTCTTCAGGCATGGAAACACAAGAGGTGAAAAGGTGAATAAAAGCATTTCTACCACAATAATCTATGTTCTAATGATGACTCCTATAATGGTGCGTGCTCTTCTACATGGGAGGGACATTCATATTGACCAATATAACTCGGGGCGCATGGAAAGTCAAAATGTTCCTAAGACACCTCTCTCTCACTGAGAAAAGCATTCTTCAGGCATGGAAACACAAGAGGTGAAAAGGTGAATAAAAGCATTTCTACCACAATAATCTATGTTCTAATGATGACTCCTATAATGGTGCGTGCTCTTCTACATGGGAGAGACATTCATATTGACCAAAATAACTCGGGGCGCATGGAAAGTCAAAATGTTCCTAAGACACCTCTCTCTCACTGAGAAAAGCGTTCTTCAGGCATGGAAACACAAGAGGTGAAAAGGTGAATAAAAGCATTTCTACCACAATAATCTATGTTCTAATGATGACTCCTATAATGGTGCGTGCTCTTCTACATGGGAGAGACATTCATATTGACCAATATAACTCGGGGCGCATGGAAAGTCAAAATGTTCCTAAGACACCTCTCTCTCACTGAGAAAAGCGTTCTTCAGGCATGGAAACACAAGAGGTGAAAAGGTGAATAAAAGCATTTCTACCACAATAATCTATGTTCTAATGATGACTCCTATAATGGTGCGTGCTCTTCTACATGGGAGAGACATTCATATTGACCAATATAACTCGGGGCGCATGGAAAGTCAAAATGTTCCTAAGACACCTCTCTCTCACTGAGAAAAGCGTTCTTCAGGCATGGAAACACAAGAGGTGAAAAGGTGAATAAAAGCATTTCTACCACAATAATCTATGTTCTAATGATGACTCCTATAATGGTGCGTGCTCTTCTACATGGGAGAGACATTCATATTGACCAATATAACTCGGGGCGCATGGAAAGTCAAAATGTTCCTAAGACACCTCTCTCTCACTGAGAAAAGCGTTTTTCAGGCATGGAACACAAGAGGTGAAAAGGTGAATAAAAGCAATTCTACCACAATAATCTATGTTCTAATGATGACTCCTATAATGGTGCGTGCTCTTCTACATGGGAGAGACATTCATATTGACCAATATAACTCGGGGCGCATGGAAAGTCAAAATGTTCCTAAGACACCTCTCTCTCACTGAGAAAAGCGTTCTTCAGGCATGGAAACACAAGAGGTGAAAAGGTGAATAAAAGCATTTCTACCACAATAATCTATGTTCTAATGATGACTCCTATAATGGTGCGTGCTCTTCTACATGGGAGAGACATTCATATTGACCAATATAACTCGGGGCGCATGGAAAGTCAAAATGTTCCTAAGACACCTCTCTCTCACTGAGAAAAGCGTTCTTCAGGCATGGAAACACAAGAGGTGAAAAGGTGAATAAAAGCATTTCTACCACAATAATCTATGTTCTAATGATGACTCCTATAATGGTGCGTGCTCTTCTACATGGGAGAGACATTCATATTGACCAATATAACTCGGGGCGCATGGAAAGTCAAAATGTTCCTAAAACACCTCTCTCTCACTGAGAAAAGCGTTCTTCAGGCATGGAAACACAAGAGGTGAAAAGGTGAATAAAAGCATTTCTACCACAATAATCTATGTTCTAATGATGACTCCTATAATGGTGAGTGCTCTTCTACATGGGAGAGACATTCATATTGACCAATATAACTCGGGGCGCATGGAAAGTCAAAATGTTCCTAAGACACCTCTCTCTCACTGAGAAAAGCGTTTTTCAGGCATGGAACACAAGAGGTGAAAAGGTGAATAAAAGCAATTCTACCACAATAATCTATGTTCTAATGATGACTCCTATAATGGTGCGTGCTCTTCTACATGGGAGAGACATTCATATTGACCAAAATAACTCGGGGCGCATGGAAAGTCAAAATGTTCCTAAGACACCTCTCTCTCACTGAGAAAAGCGTTCTTCAGGCATGGAAACACAAGAGGTGAAAAGGTGAATAAAAGCATTTCTACCACAATAATCTATGTTCTAATGATGACTCCTATAATGGTGCGTGCTCTTCTACATGGGAGAGACATTCATATTGACCAATATAACTCGGGGCGCATGGAAAGTCAAAATGTTCCTAAGACACCTCTCTCTCACTGAGAAAAGCGTTCTTCAGGCATGGAAACACAAGAGGTGAAAAGGTGAATAAAAGCATTTCTACCACAATAATCTATGTTCTAATGATGACTCCTATAATGGTGCGTGCTCTTCTACATGGGAGAGACATTCATATTGACCAATATAACTCGGGGCGCATGGAAAGTCAAAATGTTCCTAAGACACCTCTCTCTCACTGAGAAAAGCATTCTTCAGGCATGGAAACACAAGAGGTGAAAAGGTGAATAAAAGCATTTCTACCACAATAATCTATGTTCTAATGATGACTCCTATAATGGTGCGTGCTCTTCTACATGGGAGAGACATTCATATTGACCAATATAACTCGGGGCGCATGGAAAGTCAAAATGTTCCTAAGACACCTCTCTCTCACTGAGAAAAGCATTCTTCAGGCATGGAAACACAAGAGGTGAAAAGGTGAATAAAAGCATTTCTACCACAATAATCTATGTTCTAATGATGACTCCTATAATGGTGCGTGCTCTTCTACATGGGAGAGACATTCATATTGACCAATATAACTCGGGGCGCATGGAAAGTCAAAATGTTCCTAAGACACCTCTCTCTCACTGAGAAAAGCATTCTTCAGGCATGGAAACACAAGAGGTGAAAAGGTGAATAAAAGCATTTCTACCACAATAATCTATGTTCTAATGATGACTCCTATAATGGTGCGTGCTCTTCTACATGGGAGAGACATTCATATTGACCAATATAACTCGGGGCGCATGGAAAGTCAAAATGTTCCTAAGACACCTCTCTCTCACTGAGAAAAGCATTCTTCAGGCATGGAAACACAAGAGGTGAAAAGGTGAATAAAAGCAATTCTACCACAATAATCTATGTTCTAATGATGACTCCTATAATGGTGCGTGCTCACATGGGAGAGACATTCATATTGACCAAAATAACTCGGGGCGCATGGAAAGTCAAAATGTTCCTAAGACACCTCTCTCTCACTGAGAAAAGCGTTCTTCAGGCATGGAAACACAAGAGGTGAAAAGGTGAATAAAAGCATTTCTACCACAATAATCTATGTTCTAATGATGACTCCTATAATGGTGCGTGCTCTTCTACATGGGAGAGACATTCATATTGACCAATATAACTCGGGGCGCATGGAAAGTCAAAATGTTCCTAAGACACCTCTCTCTCACTGAGAAAAGCATTTTTTCAGGCATGGAACACAAGAGGTGAAAAGGTGAATAAAAGCATTTCTACCACAATAATCTATGTTCTAATGATGACTCCTATAATGGTGCGTGCTCTTCTACATGGGAGAGACATTCATATTGACCAAAATAACTCGGGGCGCATGGAAAGTCAAAATGTTCCTAAGACACCTCTCTCTCACTGAGAAAAGCGTTCTTCAGGCATGGAAACACAAGAGGTGAAAAGGTGAATAAAAGCATTTCTACCACAATAATCTATGTTCTAATGATGACTCCTATAATGGTGCGTGCTCTTCTACATGGGAGAGACATTCATATTGACCAATATAACTCGGGGCGCATGGAAAGTCAAAATGTTCCTAAGACACCTCTCTCTCACTGAGAAAAGCGTTCTTCAGGCATGGAAACACAAGAGGTGAAAAGGTGAATAAAAGCATTTCTACCACAATAATCTATGTTCTAATGATGACTCCTATAATGGTGCGTGCTCTTCTACATGGGAGAGACATTCATATTGACCAATATAACTCGGGGCGCATGGAAAGTCAAAATGTTCCTAAGACACCTCTCTCTCACTGAGAAAAGCATTCTTCAGGCATGGAAACACAAGAGGTGAAAAGGTGAATAAAAGCATTTCTACCACAATAATCTATGTTCTAATGATGACTCCTATAATGGTGCGTGCTCTTCTACATGGGAGAGACATTCATATTGACCAAAATAACTCGGGGCGCATGGAAAGTCAAAATGTTCCTAAGACACCTCTCTCTCACTGAGAAAAGCGTTCTTCAGGCATGGAAACACAAGAGGTGAAAAGGTGAATAAAAGCATTTCTACCACAATAATCTATGTTCTAATGATGACTCCTATAATGGTGTGTGCTCTTCTACATGGGAGAGACATTCATATTGACCAATATAACTCGGGGCGCATGGAAAGTCAAAATGTTCCTAAGACACCTCTCTCTCACTGAGAAAAGCGTTCTTCAGGCATGGAAACACAAGAGGTGAAAAGGTGAATAAAAGCATTTCTACCACAATAATCTATGTTCTAATGATGACTCCTATAATGGTGCGTGCTCTTCTACATGGGAGAGACATTCATATTGACCAATATAACTCGGGGCGCATGGAAAGTCAAAATGTTCCTAAGACACCTCTCTCTCACTGAGAAAAGCGTTCTTCAGGCATGGAAACACAAGAGGTGAAAAGGTGAATAAAAGCATTTCTACCACAATAATCTATGTTCTAATGATGACTCCTATAATGGTGCGTGCTCTTCTACATGGGAGAGACATTCATATTGACCAATATAACTCGGGGCGCATGGAAAGTCAAAATGTTCCTAAGACACCTCTCTCTCACTGAGAAAAGCGTTTTTCAGGCATGGAACACAAGAGGTGAAAAGGTGAATAAAAGCAATTCTACCACAATAATCTATGTTCTAATGATGACTCCTATAATGGTGCGTGCTCTTCTACATGGGAGAGACATTCATATTGACCAATATAACTCGGGGCGCATGGAAAGTCAAAATGTTCCTAAGACACCTCTCTCTCACTGAGAAAAGCGTTCTTCAGGCATGGAAACACAAGAGGTGAAAAGGTGAATAAAAGCATTTCTACCACAATAATCTATGTTCTAATGATGACTCCTATAATGGTGCGTGCTCTTCTACATGGGAGAGACATTCATATTGACCAATATAACTCGGGGCGCATGGAAAGTCAAAATGTTCCTAAGACACCTCTCTCTCACTGAGAAAAGCGTTCTTCAGGCATGGAAACACAAGAGGTGAAAAGGTGAATAAAAGCATTTCTACCACAATAATCTATGTTCTAATGATGACTCCTATAATGGTGCGTGCTCTTCTACATGGGAGAGACATTCATATTGACCAATATAACTCGGGGCGCATGGAAAGTCAAAATGTTCCTAAGACACCTCTCTCTCACTGAGAAAAGCGTTCTTCAGGCATGGAAACACAAGAGGTGAAAAGGTGAATAAAAGCATTTCTACCACAATAATCTATGTTCTAATGATGACTCCTATAATGGTGAGAGCTCTTCTACATGGGAGAGACATTCATATTGACCAATATAACTCGGGGCGCATGGAAAGTCAAAATGTTCCTAAGACACCTCTCTCTCACTGAGAAAAGCGTTTTTCAGGCATGGAACACAAGAGGTGAAAAGGTGAATAAAAGCAATTCTACCACAATAATCTATGTTCTAATGATGACTCCTATAATGGTGCGTGCTCTTCTACATGGGAGAGACATTCATATTGACCAAAATAACTCGGGGCGCATGGAAAGTCAAAATGTTCCTAAGACACCTCTCTCTCACTGAGAAAAGCGTTCTTCAGGCATGGAAACACAAGAGGTGAAAAGGTGAATAAAAGCATTTCTACCACAATAATCTATGTTCTAATGATGACTCCTATAATGGTGCGTGCTCTTCTACATGGGAGAGACATTCATATTGACCAATATAACTCGGGGCGCATGGAAAGTCAAAATGTTCCTAAGACACCTCTCTCTCACTGAGAAAAGCGTTCTTCAGGCATGGAAACACAAGAGGTGAAAAGGTGAATAAAAGCATTTCTACCACAATAATCTATGTTCTAATGATGACTCCTATAATGGTGCGTGCTCTTCTACATGGGAGAGACATTCATATTGACCAATATAACTCGGGGCGCATGGAAAGTCAAAATGTTCCTAAGACACCTCTCTCTCACTGAGAAAAGCGTTCTTCAGGCATGGAAACACAAGAGGTGAAAAGGTGAATAAAAGCATTTCTACCACAATAATCTATGTTCTAATGATGACTCCTATAATGGTGCGTGCTCTTCTACATGGGAGAGACATTCATATTGACCAATATAACTCAGGGCGCATGGAAAGTCAAAATGTTCCTAAGACACCTCTCTCTCACTGAGAAAAGCGTTCTTCAGGCATGGAAACACAGGAGGTGAAAAGGTGAATAAAAGCATTTCTACCACAATAATCTATGTTCTAATGATGACTCCTATAATGGTGCGTGCTCTTCTACATGAGACAGACATTCATATTGACCAATATAACTCGGGGCGCATGGAAAGTCAAAATGTTCCTAAGACACCTCTCTCTCACTGAGAAAAGCGTTTTTCAGGCATGGAACACAAGAGGTGAAAAGGTGAATAAAAGCATTTCTACCACAATAATCTATGTTCTAATGATGACTCCTATAATGGTGCGTGCTCTTCTACATGGGAGAGACATTCATATTGACCAAAATAACTCGGGGCGCATCAAAATGTTCCTAAGACACCTCTCTCTCACTGAGAAAAGCGTTCTTCAGGCATGGAAACACAAGAGGTGAAAAGGTGAATAAAAGCATTTCTACCACAATAATCTATGTTCTAATGATGACTCCTATAATGGTGCGTGCTCTTCTACATGGGAGAGACATTCATATTGACCAATATAACTCGGGGCGCATGGAAAGTCAAAATGTTCCTAAGACACCTCTCTCTCACTGAGAAAAGCGTTCTTCAGGCATGGAAACACAAGAGGTGAAAAGGTGAATAAAAGCATTTCTACCACAATAATCTATGTTCTAATGATGACTCCTATAATGGTGCGTGCTCTTCTACATGGGAGAGACATTCATATTGACCAATATAACTCGGGGCGCATGGAAAGTCAAAATGTTCCTAAGACACCTCTCTCTCACTGAGAAAAGCATTCTTCAGGCATGGAAACACAAGAGGTGAAAAGGTGAATAAAAGCATTTCTACCACAATAATCTATGTTCTAATGATGACTCATATAATGGTGCGTGCTCTTCTACATGGGAGAGACATTCATATTGACCAATATAACTCGGGGCGCATGGAAAGTCAAAATGTTCCTAAGACACCTCTCTCTCACTGAGAAAAGCGTTCTTCAGGCATGGAAACACAAGAGGTGAAAAGGTGAATAAAAGCATTTCTACCACAATAATCTATGTTCTAATGATGACTCCTATAATGGTGCGTGCTCTTCTACATGGGAGAGACATTCATATTGACCAATATAACTCGGGGCGCATGGAAAGTCAAAATGTTCCTAAGACACCTCTCTCTCACTGAGAAAAGCATTCTTCAGGCATGGAAACACAAGAGGTGAAAAGGTGAATAAAAGCATTTCTACCACAATAATCTATGTTCTAATGATGACTCCTATAATGGTGCGTGCTCACATGGGAGAGACATTCATATTGACCAATATAACTCGGGGCGCATGGAAAGTCAAAATGTTCCTAAGACACCTCTCTCTCACTGAGAAAAGCTTTTTTCAGGCATGGAACACAAGAGGTGAAAAGGTGAATAAAAGCAATTCTACCACAATAATCTATGTTCTAATGATGACTCCTATAATGGTGCGTGCTCTTCTACATGGGAGAGACATTCATATTGACCAATATAACTCAGGGCGCATGGAAAGTCAAAATGTTCCTAAGACACCTCTCTCTCACTGAGAAAAGCGTTCTTCAGGCATGGAAACACAGGAGGTGAAAAGGTGAATAAAAGCATTTCTACCACAATAATCTATGTTCTAATGATGACTCCTATAATGGTGCGTGCTCTTCTACATGAGACAGACATTCATATTGACCAATATAACTCGGGGCGCATGGAAAGTCAAAATGTTCCTAAGACACCTCTCTCTCACTGAGAAAAGCGTTTTTCAGGCATGGAACACAAGAGGTGAAAAGGTGAATAAAAGCATTTCTACCACAATAATCTATGTTCTAATGATGACTCCTATAATGGTGCGTGCTCTTCTACATGGGAGAGACATTCATATTGACCAAAATAACTCGGGGCGCATCAAAATGTTCCTAAGACACCTCTCTCTCACTGAGAAAAGCGTTCTTCAGGCATGGAAACACAAGAGGTGAAAAGGTGAATAAAAGCATTTCTACCACAATAATCTATGTTCTAATGATGACTCCTATAATGGTGCGTGCTCTTCTACATGGGAGAGACATTCATATTGACCAATATAACTCGGGGCGCATGGAAAGTCAAAATGTTCCTAAGACACCTCTCTCTCACTGAGAAAAGCGTTCTTCAGGCATGGAAACACA
The DNA here is from genome assembly GCF_949987555.1 of Borostomias antarcticus. NCBI lineage: Eukaryota > Metazoa > Chordata > Actinopteri > Stomiiformes > Stomiidae > Borostomias > Borostomias antarcticus. Next base: position 16,586,945 of record NC_140242.1, read on the forward strand.
AGAGGTGAAAAGGTGAATAAAAGCATTTCTACCACAATAATCTATGTTCTAATGATGACTCCTATAATGGTGCGTGCTCTTCTACATGGGAGAGACATTCATATTGACCAATATAACTCGGGGCGCATGGAAAGTCAAAATGTTCCTAAGACACCTCTCTCTCACTGAGAAAAGCATTCTTCAGGCATGGAAACACAAGAGGTGAAAAGGTGAATAAAAGCATTTCTACCACAATAATCTATGTTCTAATGATGACTCATATAATGGTGCGTGCTCTTCTACATGGGAGAGACATTCATATTGACCAATATAACTCGGGGCGCATGGAAAGTCAAAATGTTCCTAAGACACCTCTCTCTCACTGAGAAAAGCGTTCTTCAGGCATGGAAACACAAGAGGTGAAAAGGTGAATAAAAGCATTTCTACCACAATAATCTATGTTCTAATGATGACTCCTATAATGGTGCGTGCTCTTCTACATGGGAGAGACATTCATATTGACCAATATAACTCGGGGCGCATGGAAAGTCAAAATGTTCCTAAGACACCTCTCTCTCACTGAGAAAAGCATTCTTCAGGCATGGAAACACAAGAGGTGAAAAGGTGAATAAAAGCATTTCTACCACAATAATCTATGTTCTAATGATGACTCCTATAATGGTGCGTGCTCACATGGGAGAGACATTCATATTGACCAATATAACTCGGGGCGCATGGAAAGTCAAAATGTTCCTAAGACACCTCTCTCTCACTGAGAAAAGCTTTTTTCAGGCATGGAACACAAGAGGTGAAAAGGTGAATAAAAGCAATTCTACCACAATAATCTATGTTCTAATGATGACTCCTATAATGGTGCGTGCTCTTCTACATGGGAGAGACATTCATATTGACCAATATAACTCGGGGCGCATGGAAAGTCAAAATGTTCCTAAGACACCTCTCTCTCACTGAGAAAAGCGTTCTTCAGGCATGGAAACACAAGAGGTGAAAAGGTGAATAAAAGCATTTCTACCACAATAATCTATGTTCTAATGATGACTCCTATAATGGTGCGTGCTCTTCTACATGGGAGAGACATTCATATTGACCAATATAACTCGGGGCGCATGGAAAGTCAAAATGTTCCTAAGACACCTCTCTCTCACTGAGAAAAGCGTTCTTCAGGCATGGAAACACAAGAGGTGAAAAGGTGAATAAAAGCATTTCTACCACAATAATCTATGTTCTAATGATGACTCCTATAATGGTGAGTGCTCTTCTACATGGTAGAGACATTCATATTGACCAATATAACTCGGGGCGCATGGAAAGTCAAAATGTTCCTAAGACACCTCTCTCTCACTGAGAAAAGCGTTTTTCAGGCATGGAACACAAGAGGTGAAAAGGTGAATAAAAGCAATTCTACCACAATAATCTATGTTCTAATGATGACTCCTATAATGGTGCGTGCTCTTCTACATGGGAGAGACATTCATATTGACCAAAATAACTCGGGGCGCATGGAAAGTCAAAATGTTCCTAAGACACCTCTCTCTCACTGAGAAAAGCGTTCTTCAGGCATGGAAACACAAGAGGTGAAAAGGTGAATAAAAGCATTTCTACCACAATAATCTATGTTCTAATGATGACTCCTATAATGGTGCGTGCTCTTCTACATGGGAGAGACATTCATATTGACCAATATAACTCGGGGCGCATGGAAAGTCAAAATGTTCCTAAGACACCTCTCTCTCACTGAGAAAAGCGTTCTTCAGGCATGGAAACACAAGAGGTGAAAAGGTGAATAAAAGCATTTCTACCACAATAATCTATGTTCTAATGATGACTCCTATAATGGTGCGTGCTCTTCTACATGGGAGAGACATTCATATTGACCAATATAACTCGGGGCGCATGGAAAGTCAAAATGTTCCTAAGACACCTCTCTCTCACTGAGAAAAGCGTTCTTCAGGCATGGAAACACAAGAGGTGAAAAGGTGAATAAAAGCATTTCTACCACAATAATCTATGTTCTAATGATGACTCCTATAATGGTGCGTGCTCTTCTACATGGGAGAGACATTCATATTGACCAATATAACTCAGGGCGCATGGAAAGTCAAAATGTTCCTAAGACACCTCTCTCTCACTGAGAAAAGCGTTCTTCAGGCATGGAAACACAAGAGGTGAAAAGGTGAATAAAAGCATTTCTACCACAATAATCTATGTTCTAATGATGACTCCTATAATGGTGCGTGCTCTTCTACATGGGAGAGACATTCATATTGACCAATATAACTCGGGGCGCATGGAAAGTCAAAATGTTCCTAAGACACCTCTCTCTCACTGAGAAAAGCGTTTTTCAGGCATGGAACACAAGAGGTGAAAAGGTGAATAAAAGCATTTCTACCACAATAATCTATGTTCTAATGATGACTCCTATAATGGTGCGTGCTCTTCTACATGGGAGAGACATTCATATTGACCAAAAGAACTCGGGGCGCATCAAAATGTTCCTAAGACACCTCTCTCTCACTGAGAAAAGCGTTCTTCAGGCATGGAAACACAAGAGGTGAAAAGGTGAATAAAAGCATTTCTACCACAATAATCTATGTTCTAATGATGACTCCTATAATGGTGCGTGCTCTTCTACATGGGAGAGACATTCATATTGACCAATATAACTCGGGGCGCATGGAAAGTCAAAATGTTCCTAAGACACCTCTCTCTCACTGAGAAAAGCGTTCTTCAGGCATGGAAACACAAGAGGTGAAAAGGTGAATAAAAGCATTTCTACCACAATAATCTATGTTCTAATGATGACTCCTATAATGGTGCGTGCTCTTCTACATGGGAGAGACATTCATATTGACCAATATAACTCGGGGCGCATGGAAAGTCAAAATGTTCCTAAGACACCTCTCTCTCACTGAGAAAAGCGTTCTTCAGGCATGGAAACACAAGAGGTGAAAAGGTGAATAAAAGCATTTCTACCACAATAATCTATGTTCTAATGATGACTCCTATAATGGTGCGTGCTCTTCTACATGGGAGAGACATTCATATTGACCAATATAACTCGGGGCGCATGGAAAGTCAAAATGTTCCTAAGACACCTCTCTCTCACTGAGAAAAGCGTTCTTCAGGCATGGAAACACAAGAGGTGAAAAGGTGAATAAAAGCATTTCTACCACAATAATCTATGTTCTAATGATGACTCCTATAATGGTGAGTGCTCTTCTACATGGTAGAGACATTCATATTGACCAATATAACTCGGGGCGCATGGAAAGTCAAAATGTTCCTAAGACACCTCTCTCTCACTGAGAAAAGCGTTTTTCAGGCATGGAACACAAGAGGTGAAAAGGTGAATAAAAGCAATTCTACCACAATAATCTATGTTCTAATGATGACTCCTATAATGGTGCGTGCTCTTCTACATGGGAGAGACATTCATATTGACCAAAATAACTCGGGGCGCATGGAAAGTCAAAATGTTCCTAAGACACCTCTCTCTCACTGAGAAAAGCGTTCTTCAGGCATGGAAACACAAGAGGTGAAAAGGTGAATAAAAGCATTTCTACCACAATAATCTATGTTCTAATGATGACTCCTATAATGGTGCGTGCTCTTCTACATGGGAGAGACATTCATATTGACCAATATAACTCGGGGCGCATGGAAAGTCAAAATGTTCCTAAGACACCTCTCTCTCACTGAGAAAAGCGTTCTTCAGGCATGGAAACACAAGAGGTGAAAAGGTGAATAAAAGCATTTCTACCACAATAATCTATGTTCTAATGATGACTCCTATAATGGTGCGTGCTCTTCTACATGGGAGAGACATTCATATTGACCAATATAACTCGGGGCGCATGGAAAGTCAAAATGTTCCTAAGACACCTCTCTCTCACTGAGAAAAGCGTTCTTCAGGCATGGAAACACAAGAGGTGAAAAGGTGAATAAAAGCATTTCTACCACAATAATCTATGTTCTAATGATGACTCCTATAATGGTGCGTGCTCTTCTACATGGGAGAGACATTCATATTGACCAATATAACTCGGGGCGCATGGAAAGTCAAAATGTTCCTAAGACACCTCTCTCTCACTGAGAAAAGCGTTTTTCAGGCATGGAACACAAGAGGTGAAAAGGTGAATAAAAGCATTTCTACCACAATAATCTATGTTCTAATGATGACTCCTATAATGGTGCGTGCTCTTCTACATGGGAGAGACATTCATATTGACCAAAAGAACTCGGGGCGCATCAAAATGTTCCTAAGACACCTCTCTCTCACTGAGAAAAGCGTTCTTCAGGCATGGAAACACAAGAGGTGAAAAGGTGAATAAAAGCATTTCTACCACAATAATCTATGTTCTAATGATGACTCCTATAATGGTGCGTGCTCTTCTACATGGGAGAGACATTCATATTGACCAATATAACTCGGGGCGCATGGAAAGTCAAAATGTTCCTAAGACACCTCTCTCTCACTGAGAAAAGCGTTCTTCAGGCATGGAAACACAAGAGGTGAAAAGGTGAATAAAAGCATTTCTACCACAATAATCTATGTTCTAATGATGACTCCTATAATGGTGCGTGCTCTTCTACATGGGAGAGACATTCATATTGACCAATATAACTCGGGGCGCATGGAAAGTCAAAATGTTCCTAAGACACCTCTCTCTCACTGAGAAAAGCGTTCTTCAGGCATGGAAACACAAGAGGTGAAAAGGTGAATAAAAGCATTTCTACCACAATAATCTATGTTCTAATGATGACTCCTATAATGGTGCGTGCTCTTCTACATGGGAGAGACATTCATATTGACCAATATAACTCGGGGCGCATGGAAAGTCAAAATGTTCCTAAGACACCTCTCTCTCACTGAGAAAAGCGTTCTTCAGGCATGGAAACACAAGAGGTGAAAAGGTGAATAAAAGCATTTCTACCACAATAATCTATGTTCTAATGATGACTCCTATAATGGTGCGTGCTCTTCTACATGGGAGAGACATTCATATTGACCAATATAACTCGGGGCGCATTGAAAGTCAAAATGTTCCTAAGACACCTCTCTCTCACTGAGAAAAGCATTCTTCAGGCATGGAAACACAAGAGGTGAAAAGGTGAATAAAAGCATTTCTACCACAATAATCTATGTTCTAATGATGACTCCTATAATGGTGCGTGCTCTTCTACATGGGAGAGACATTCATATTGACCAATATAACTCGGGGCGCATGGAAAGTCAAAATGTTCCTAAGACACCTCTCTCTCACTGAGAAAAGCGTTCTTCAGGCATGGAAACACAAGAGGTGAAAAGGTGAATAAAAGCATTTCTACCACAATAATCTATGTTCTAATGATGACTCCTATAATGGTGCGAGCTCTTCTACATGGGAGAGACATTCATATTGACCAATATAACTCGGGGCGCATGGAAAGTCAAAATGTTCCTAAGACACCTCTCTCTCACTGAGAAAAGCATTCTTCAGGCATGGAAACACAAGAGGTGAAAAGGTGAATAAAAGCATTTCTACCACAATAATCTATGTTCTAATGATGACTCCTATAATGGTGCGTGCTCACATGGGAGAGACATTCATATTGACCAATATAACTCGGGGCGCATGGAAAGTCAAAATGTTCCTAAGACACCTCTCTCTCACTGAGAAAAGCGTTTTTCAGGCATGGAACACAAGAGGTGAAAAGGTGAATAAAAGCAATTCTACCACAATAATCTATGTTCTAATGATGACTCCTATAATGGTGCGTGCTCTTCTACATGGGAGAGACATTCATATTGACCAATATAACTCGGGGCGCATGGAAAGTCAAAATGTTCCTAAGACACCTCTCTCTCACTGAGAAAAGCGTTCTTCAGGCATGGAAACACAAGAGGTGAAAAGGTGAATAAAAGCATTTCTACCACAATAATCTATGTTCTAATGATGACTCCTATAATGGTGCGTGCTCTTCTACATGGGAGAGACATTCATATTGACCAATATAACTCGGGGCGCATGGAAAGTCAAAATGTTCCTAAGACACCTCTCTCTCACTGAGAAAAGCGTTCTTCAGGCATGGAAACACAAGAGGTGAAAAGGTGAATAAAAGCATTTCTACCACAATAATCTATGTTCTAATGATGACTCCTATAATGGTGCGTGCTCTTCTACATGGGAGAGACATTCATATTGACCAATATAACTCGGGGCGCATGGAAAGTCAAAATGTTCCTAAGACACCTCTCTCTCACTGAGAAAAGCGTTTTTCAGGCATGGAACACAAGAGGTGAAAAGGTGAATAAAAGCAATTCTACCACAATAATCTATGTTCTAATGATGACTCCTATAATGGTGCGTGCTCTTCTACATGGGAGAGACATTCATATTGACCAAAATAACTCGGGGCGCATGGAAAGTCAAAATGTTCCTAAGACACCTCTCTCTCACTGAGAAAAGCGTTCTTCAGGCATGGAAACACAAGAGGTGAAAAGGTGAATAAAAGCATTTCTACCACAATAATCTATGTTCTAATGATGACTCCTATAATGGTGCGTGCTCTTCTACATGGGAGAGACATTCATATTGACCAATATAACTCGGGGCGCATGGAAAGTCAAAATGTTCCTAAGACACCTCTCTCTCACTGAGAAAAGCATTCTTCAGGCATGGAAACACAAGAGGTGAAAAGGTGAATAAAAGCATTTCTACCACAATAATCTATGTTCTAATGATGACTCCTATAATGGTGCGTGCTCTTCTACATGGGAGAGACATTCATATTGACCAATATAACTCGGGGCGCATGGAAAGTCAAAATGTTCCTAAGACACCTCTCTCTCACTGAGAAAAGCGTTTTTCAGGCATGGAACACAAGAGGTGAAAAGGTGAATAAAAGCAATTCTACCACAATAATCTATGTTCTAATGATGACTCCTATAATGGTGCGTGCTCTTCTACATGGGAGAGACATTCATATTGACCAAAATAACTCGGGGCGCATGGAAAGTCAAAATGTTCCTAAGACACCTCTCTCTCACTGAGAAAAGCGTTCTTCAGGCATGGAAACACAAGAGGTGAAAAGGTGAATAAAAGCATTTCTACCACAATAATCTATGTTCTAATGATGACTCCTATAATGGTGCGTGCTCTTCTACATGGGAGAGACATTCATATTGACCAATATAACTCGGGGCGCATGGAAAGTCAAAATGTTCCTAAGACACCTCTCTCTCACTGAGAAAAGCGTTCTTCAGGCATGGAAACACAAGAGGTGAAAAGGTGAATAAAAGCATTTCTACCACAATAATCTATGTTCTAATGATGACTCCTATAATGGTGCGTGCTCTTCTACATGGGAGAGACATTCATATTGACCAATATAACTCGGGGCGCATGGAAAGTCAAAATGTTCCTAAGACACCTCTCTCTCACTGAGAAAAGCATTCTTCAGGCATGGAAACACAAGAGGTGAAAAGGTGAATAAAAGCATTTCTACCACAATAATCTATGTTCTAATGATGACTCCTATAATGGTGCGTGCTCTTCTACATGGGAGAGACATTCATATTGACCAATATAACTCGGGGCGCATGGAAAGTCAAAATGTTCCTAAGACACCTCTCTCTCACTGAGAAAAGCGTTCTTCAGGCATGGAAACACAAGAGGTGAAAAGGTGAATAAAAGCATTTCTACCACAATAATCTATGTTCTAATGATGACTCCTATAATGGTGCGTGCTCTTCTACATGGGAGAGACATTCATATTGACCAATATAACTCGGGGCGCATGGAAAGTCAAAATGTTCCTAAGACACCTCTCTCTCACTGAGAAAAGCATTCTTCAGGCATGGAAACACAAGAGGTGAAAAGGTGAATAAAAGCATTTCTACCACAATAATCTATGTTCTAATGATGACTCCTATAATGGTGCGTGCTCACATGGGAGAGACATTCATATTGACCAATATAACTCGGGGCGCATGGAAAGTCAAAATGTTCCTAAGACACCTCTCTCTCACTGAGAAAAGCGTTCTTCAGGCATGGAAACACAAGAGGTGAAAAGGTGAATAAAAGCATTTCTACCACAATAATCTATGTTCTAATGATGACTCCTATAATGGTGCGTGCTCTTCTACATGGGAGAGACATTCATATTGACCAATATAACTCGGGGCGCATGGAAAGTCAAAATGTTCCTAAGACACCTCTCTCTCACTGAGAAAAGCGTTCTTCAGGCATGGAAACACAAGAGGTGAAAAGGTGAATAAAAGCGTTTCTACCACAATAATCTATGTTCTAATGATGACTCCTATAATGGTGCGTGCTCTTCTACATGGGAGAGACATTCATATTGACCAATATAACTCGGGGCGCATGGAAAGTCAAAATGTTCCTAAGACACCTCTCTCTCACTGAGAAAAGCGTTCTTCAGGCATGGAAACACAAGAGGTGAAAAGGTGAATAAAAGCATTTCTACCACAATCATCTATGTTCTAATGATGACTCCTATAATGGTGCGTGCTCTTCTACATGGGAGAGACATTGATATTGACCAAAATAACTCGGGGCGCATGGAAAGTCAAAATGTTCCTAAGACACCTCTCTCTCACTGAGAAAAGCGTTCTTCAGGCATGGAAACACAAGAGGTGAAAAGGTGAATAAAAGCGTTTCTACCACAATAATCTATGTTCTAATGATGACTCCTATAATGGTGCGTGCTCTTCTACATGGGAGAGACATTCATATTGACCAATATAACTCGGGGCGCATGGAAAGTCAAAATGTTCCTAAGACACCTCTCTCTCACTGAGAAAAGCGTTCTTCAGGCATGGAAACACAAGAGGTGAAAAGGTGAATAAAAGCATTTCTACCACAATAATCTATGTTCTAATGATGACTCCTATAATGGTGCGTGCTCTTCTACATGGGAGAGACATTCATATTGACCAAAATAACTCGGGGCGCATGGAAAGTCAAAATGTTCCTAAGACACCTCTCTCTCACTGAGAAAAGCGTTCTTCAGGCATGGAAACACAAGAGGTGAAAAGGTGAATAAAAGCATTTCTACCACAATAATCTATGTTCTAATGATGACTCCTATAATGGTGCGTGCTCTTCTACATGGGAGAGACATTCATATTGACCAATATAACTCGGGGCGCATGGAAAGTCAAAATGTTCCTAAGACACCTCTCTCTCACTGAGAAAAGCGTTCTTCAGGCATGGAAACACAAGAGGTGAAAAGGTGAATAAAAGCATTTCTACCACAATAATCTATGTTCTAAGGTTGACTCCTATAATGGTGCGTGCTCTTCTACATGGGAGAGACATTCATATTGACCAATATAACTCGGGGCGCATGGAAAGTCAAAATGTTCCTAAGACACCTCTCTCTCACTGAGAAAAGCATTCTTCAGGCATGGAAACACAAGAGGTGAAAAGGTGAATAAAAGCATTTCTACCACAATAATCTATGTTCTAATGATGACTCCTATAATGGTGCGTGCTCTTCTACATGGGAGAGACATTCATATTGACCAATATAACTCGGGGCGCATGGAAAGTCAAAATGTTCCTAAGACACCTCTCTCTCACTGAGAAAAGCGTTCTTCAGGCATGGAAACACAAGAGGTGAAAAGGTGAATAAAAGCATTTCTACCACAATAATCTATGTTCTAATGATGACTCCTATAATGGTGCGTGCTCTTCTACATGGGAGAGACATTCATATTGACCAATATAACTCGGGGCGCATGGAAAGTCAAAATGTTCCTAAGACACCTCTCTCTCACTGAGAAAAGCATTCTTCAGGCATGGAAACACAAGAGGTGAAAAGGTGAATAAAAGCATTTCTACCACAATAATCTATGTTCTAATGATGACTCCTATAATGGTGCGTGCTCACATGGGAGAGACATTCATATTGACCAATATAACTCGGGGCGCATGGAAAGTCAAAATGTTCCTAAGACACCTCTCTCTCACTGAGAAAAGCGTTCTTCAGGCATGGAAACACAAGAGGTGAAAAGGTGAATAAAAGCATTTCTACCACAATAATCTATGTTCTAATGATGACTCCTATAATGGTGCGTGCTCTTCTACATGGGAGAGACATTCATATTGACCAATATAACTCGGGGCGCATGGAAAGTCAAAATGTTCCTAAGACACCTCTCTCTCACTGAGAAAAGCGTTCTTCAGGCATGGAAACACAAGAGGTGAAAAGGTGAATAAAAGCGTTTCTACCACAATAATCTATGTTCTAATGATGACTCCTATAATGGTGCGTGCTCTTCTACATGGGAGAGACATTCATATTGACCAATATAACTCGGGGCGCATGGAAAGTCAAAATGTTCCTAAGACACCTCTCTCTCACTGAGAAAAGCGTTCTTCAGGCATGGAAACACAAGAGGTGAAAAGGTGAATAAAAGCATTTCTACCACAATCATCTATGTTCTAATGATGACTCCTATAATGGTGCGTGCTCTTCTACATGGGAGAGACATTGATATTGACCAAAATAACTCGGGGCGCATGGAAAGTCAAAATGTTCCTAAGACACCTCTCTCTCACTGAGAAAAGCGTTCTTCAGGCATGGAAACACAAGAGGTGAAAAGGTGAATAAAAGCATTTCTACCACAATAATCTATGTTCTAATGATGACTCCTATAATGGTGCGTGCTCTTCTACATGGGAGAGACATTCATATTGACCAATATAACTCGGGGCGCATGGAAAGTCAAAATGTTCCTAAGACACCTCTCTCTCACTGAGAAAAGCGTTCTTCAGGCATGGAAACACAAGAGGTGAAAAGGTGAATAAAAGCATTTCTACCACAATAATCTATGTTCTAAGGTTGACTCCTATAATGGTGCGTGCTCTTCTACATGGGAGAGACATTCATATTGACCAATATAACTCGGGGCGCATGGAAAGTCAAAATGTTCCTAAGACACCTCTCTCTCACTGAGAAAAGCATTCTTCAGGCATGGAAACACAAGAGGTGAAAAGGTGAATAAAAGCATTTCTACCACAATAATCTATGTTCTAATGATGACTCCTATAATGGTGCGTGCTCTTCTACATGGGAGAGACATTCATATTGACCAATATAACTCGGGGCGCATGGAAAGTCAAAATGTTCCTAAGACACCTCTCTCTCACTGAGAAAAGCGTTCTTCAGGCATGGAAACACAAGAGGTGAAAAGGTGAATAAAAGCATTTCTACCACAATAATCTATGTTCTAATGATGACTCCTATAATGGTGCGTGCTCTTCTACATGGGAGAGACATTCATATTGACCAATATAACTCGGGGCGCATGGAAAGTCAAAATGTTCCTAAGACACCTCTCTCTCACTGAGAAAAGCATTCTTCAGGCATGGAAACACAAGAGGTGAAAAGGTGAATAAAAGCATTTCTACCACAATAATCTATGTTCTAATGATGACTCCTATAATGGTGCGTGCTCACATGGGAGAGACATTCATATTGACCAATATAACTCGGGGCGCATGGAAAGTCAAAATGTTCCTAAGACACCTCTCTCTCACTGAGAAAAGCGTTCTTCAGGCATGGAAACACAAGAGGTGAAAAGGTGAATAAAAGCATTTCTACCACAATCATCTATGTTCTAATGATGACTCCTATAATGGTGCGTGCTCTTCTACATGGGAGAGACATTGATATTGACCAAAATAACTCGGGGCGCATGGAAAGTCAAAATGTTCCTAAGACACCTCTCTCTCACTGAGAAAAGCGTTCTTCAGGCATGGAAACACAAGAGGTGAAAAGGTGAATAAAAGCGTTTCTACCACAATAATCTATGTTCTAATGATGACTCCTATAATGGTGCGTGCTCTTCTACATGGGAGAGACATTCATATTGACCAATATAACTCGGGGCGCATGGAAAGTCAAAATGTTCCTAAGACACCTCTCTCTCACTGAGAAAAGCGTTCTTCAGGCATGGAAACACAAGAGGTGAAAAGGTGAATAAAAGCATTTCTACCACAATAATCTATGTTCTAATGATGACTCCTATAATGGTGCGTGCTCTTCTACATGGGAGAGACATTCATATTGACCAAAATAACTCGGGGCGCATGGAAAGTCAAAATGTTCCTAAGACACCTCTCTCTCACTGAGAAAAGCGTTCTTCAGGCATGGAAACACAAGAGGTGAAAAGGTGAATAAAAGCATTTCTACCACAATAATCTATGTTCTAATGATGACTCCTATAATGGTGCGTGCTCTTCTACATGGGAGAGACATTCATATTGACCAATATAACTCGGGGCGCATGGAAAGTCAAAATGTTCCTAAGACACCTCTCTCTCACTGAGAAAAGCGTTCTTCAGGCATGGAAACACAAGAGGTGAAAAGGTGAATAAAAGCATTTCTACCACAATAATCTATGTTCTAAGGTTGACTCCTATAATGGTGCGTGCTCTTCTACATGGGAGAGACATTCATATTGACCAATATAACTCGGGGCGCATGGAAAGTCAAAATGTTCCTAAGACACCTCTCTCTCACTGAGAAAAGCATTCTTCAGGCATGGAAACACAAGAGGTGAAAAGGTGAATAAAAGCATTTCTACCACAATAATCTATGTTCTAATGATGACTCCTATAATGGTGCGTGCTCTTCTACATGGGAGAGACATTCATATTGACCAATATAACTCGGGGCGCATGGAAAGTCAAAATGTTCCTAAGACACCTCTCTCTCACTGAGAAAAGCGTTCTTCAGGCATGGAAACACAAGAGGTGAAAAGGTGAATAAAAGCATTTCTACCACAATAATCTATGTTCTAATGATGACTCCTATAATGGTGCGTGCTCTTCTACATGGGAGAGACATTCATATTGACCAATATAACTCGGGGCGCATGGAAAGTCAAAATGTTCCTAAGACACCTCTCTCTCACTGAGAAAAGCATTCTTCAGGCATGGAAACACAAGAGGTGAAAAGGTGAATAAAAGCATTTCTACCACAATAATCTATGTTCTAATGATGACTCCTATAATGGTGCGTGCTCACATGGGAGAGACATTCATATTGACCAATATAACTCGGGGCGCATGGAAAGTCAAAATGTTCCTAAGACACCTCTCTCTCACTGAGAAAAGCGTTCTTCAGGCATGGAAACACAAGAGGTGAAAAGGTGAATAAAAGCATTTCTACCACAATAATCTATGTTCTAATGATGACTCCTATAATGGTGCGTGCTCTTCTACATGGGAGAGACATTCATATTGACCAATATAACTCGGGGCGCATGGAAAGTCAAAATGTTCCTAAGACACCTCTCTCTCACTGAGAAAAGCGTTCTTCAGGCATGGAAACACAAGAGGTGAAAAGGTGAATAAAAGCGTTTCTACCACAATAATCTATGTTCTAATGATGACTCCTATAATGGTGCGTGCTCTTCTACATGGGAGAGACATTCATATTGACCAATATAACTCGGGGCGCATGGAAAGTCAAAATGTTCCTAAGACACCTCTCTCTCACTGAGAAAAGCGTTCTTCAGGCATGGAAACACAAGAGGTGAAAAGGTGAATAAAAGCATTTCTACCACAATCATCTATGTTCTAATGATGACTCCTATAATGGTGCGTGCTCTTCTACATGGGAGAGACATTGATATTGACCAAAATAACTCGGGGCGCATGGAAAGTCAAAATGTTCCTAAGACACCTCTCTCTCACTGAGAAAAGCGTTCTTCAGGCATGGAAACACAAGAGGTGAAAAGGTGAATAAAAGCATTTCTACCACAATAATCTATGTTCTAATGATGACTCCTATAATGGTGCGTGCTCTTCTACATGGGAGAGACATTCATATTGACCAATATAACTCGGGGCGCATGGAAAGTCAAAATGTTCCTAAGACACCTCTCTCTCACTGAGAAAAGCGTTCTTCAGGCATGGAAACACAAGAGGTGAAAAGGTGAATAAAAGCATTTCTACCACAATAATCTATGTTCTAAGGTTGACTCCTATAATGGTGCGTGCTCTTCTACATGGGAGAGACATTCATATTGACCAATATAACTCGGGGCGCATGGAAAGTCAAAATGTTCCTAAGACACCTCTCTCTCACTGAGAAAAGCATTCTTCAGGCATGGAAACACAAGAGGTGAAAAGGTGAATAAAAGCATTTCTACCACAATAATCTATGTTCTAATGATGACTCCTATAATGGTGCGTGCTCTTCTACATGGGAGAGACATTCATATTGACCAATATAACTCGGGGCGCATGGAAAGTCAAAATGTTCCTAAGACACCTCTCTCTCACTGAGAAAAGCGTTCTTCAGGCATGGAAACACAAGAGGTGAAAAGGTGAATAAAAGCATTTCTACCACAATAATCTATGTTCTAATGATGACTCCTATAATGGTGCGTGCTCTTCTACATGGGAGAGACATTCATATTGACCAATATAACTCGGGGCGCATGGAAAGTCAAAATGTTCCTAAGACACCTCTCTCTCACTGAGAAAAGCATTCTTCAGGCATGGAAACACAAGAGGTGAAAAGGTGAATAAAAGCATTTCTACCACAATAATCTATGTTCTAATGATGACTCCTATAATGGTGCGTGCTCACATGGGAGAGACATTCATATTGACCAATATAACTCGGGGCGCATGGAAAGTCAAAATGTTCCTAAGACACCTCTCTCTCACTGAGAAAAGCGTTCTTCAGGCATGGAAACACAAGAGGTGAAAAGGTGAATAAAAGCATTTCTACCACAATAATCTATGTTCTAATGATGACTCCTATAATGGTGCGTGCTCTTCTACATGGGAGAGACATTCATATTGACCAATATAACTCGGGGCGCATGGAAAGTCAAAATGTTCCTAAGACACCTCTCTCTCACTGAGAAAAGCGTTCTTCAGGCATGGAAACACAAGAGGTGAAAAGGTGAATAAAAGCGTTTCTACCACAATAATCTATGTTCTAATGATGACTCCTATAATGGTGCGTGCTCTTCTACATGGGAGAGACATTCATATTGACCAATATAACTCGGGGCGCATGGAAAGTCAAAATGTTCCTAAGACACCTCTCTCTCACTGAGAAAAGCGTTCTTCAGGCATGGAAACACAAGAGGTGAAAAGGTGAATAAAAGCATTTCTACCACAATCATCTATGTTCTAATGATGACTCCTATAATGGTGCGTGCTCTTCTACATGGGAGAGACATTGATATTGACCAAAATAACTCGGGGCGCATGGAAAGTCAAAATGTTCCTAAGACACCTCTCTCTCACTGAGAAAAGCGTTCTTCAGGCATGGAAACACAAGAGGTGAAAAGGTGAATAAAAGCATTTCTACCACAATAATCTATGTTCTAATGATGACTCCTATAATGGTGCGTGCTCTTCTACATGGGAGAGACATTCATATTGACCAATATAACTCGGGGCGCATGGAAAGTCAAAATGTTCCTAAGACACCTCTCTCTCACTGAGAAAAGCGTTCTTCAGGCATGGAAACACAAGAGGTGAAAAGGTGAATAAAAGCATTTCTACCACAATAATCTATGTTCTAATGATGACTCCTATAATGGTGCGTGCTCTTCTACATGGGAGAGACATTCATATTGACCAAAATAACTCGGGGCGCATGGAAAGTCAAAATGTTCCTAAGACACCTCTCTCTCACTGAGAAAAGCGTTCTTCAGGCATGGAAACACAAGAGGTGAAAAGGTGAATAAAAGCATTTCTACCACAATAATCTATGTTCTAATGATGACTCCTATAATGGTGCGTGCTCTTCTACATGGGAGAGACATTCATATTGACCAATATAACTCGGGGCGCATGGAAAGTCAAAATGTTCCTAAGACACCTCTCTCTCACTGAGAAAAGCGTTCTTCAGGCATGGAAACACAAGAGGTGAAAAGGTGAATAAAAGCATTTCTACCACAATAATCTATGTTCTAAGGTTGACTCCTATAATGGTGCGTGCTCTTCTACATGGGAGAGACATTCATATTGACCAATATAACTCGGGGCGCATGGAAAGTCAAAATGTTCCTAAGACACCTCTGAGAAAAGCGTTCTTCAGGCATGGAAACACAAGAGGTGAAAAGGTGAATAAAAGCATTTCTACCACAATAATCTATGTTCTAATGATGACTCCTATAATGGTGCGTGCTCTTCTACATGGGAGAGACATTCATATTGACCAATATAACTCGGGGCGCATGGAAAGTCAAAATGTTCCTAAGACACCTCTCTCTCACTGAGAAAAGCGTTCTTCAGGCATGGAAACACAAGAGGTGAAAAGGTGAATAAAAGCGTTTCTACCACAATAATCTATGTTCTAATGATGACTCCTATAATGGTGCGTGCTCTTCTACATGGGAGAGACATTCATATTGACCTATATAACTCGGGGCGCATGGAAAGTCAAAATGTTCCTAAGACACCTCTCTCTCACTGAGAAAAGCGTTCTTCAGGCATGGAAACACAAGAGGTGAAAAGGTGAATAAAAGCATTTCTACCACAATAATCTATGTTCTAATGATGACTCCTATAATGGTGCGTGCTCTTCTACATGGGAGAGACATTCATATTGACCAAAATAACTCGGGGCGCATGGAAAGTCAAAATGTTCCTAAGACACCTCTCTCTCACTGAGAAAAGCGTTCTTCAGGCATGGAAACACAAGAGGTGAAAAGGTGAATAAAAGCATTTCTACCACAATAATCTATGTTCTAATGATGACTCCTATAATGGTGCGTGCTCTTCTACATGGGAGAGACATTCATATTGACCAATATAACTCGGGGCGCATGGAAAGTCAAAATGTTCCTAAGACACCTCTCTCTCACTGAGAAAAGCGTTCTTCAGGCATGGAAACACAAGAGGTGAAAAGGTGAATAAAAGCATTTCTACCACAATAATCTATGTTCTAATGATGACTCCTATAATGGTGCGTGCTCTTCTACATGGGAGAGACATTCATATTGACCAATATAACTCGGGGCGCATGGAAAGTCAAAATGTTCCTAAGACACCTCTCTCTCACTGAGAAAAGCGTTCTTCAGGCATGGAAACACAAGAGGTGAAAAGGTGAATAAAAGCATTTCTACCACAATAATCTATGTTCTAATGATGACTCCTATAATGGTGCGTGCTCTTCTACATGGGAGAGACATTCATATTGACCAATATAACTCAGGGCGCATGGAAAGTCAAAATGTTCCTAAGACACCTCTCTCTCACTGAGAAAAGCGTTCTTCAGGCATGGAAACACAAGAGGTGAAAAGGTGAATAAAAGCATTTCTACCACAATAATCTATGTTCTAATGATGACTCCTATAATGGTGCGTGCTCTTCTACATGGGAGAGACATTCATATTGACCAAAATAACTCGGGGCGCATGGAAAGTCAAAATGTTCCTAAGACACCTCTCTCTCACTGAGAAAAGCGTTTTTCAGGCATGGAACACAAGAGGTGAAAAGGTGAATAAAAGCAATTCTACCACAATAATCTATGTTCTAATGATGACTCCTATAATGGTGCGTGCTCTTCTACATGGGAGAGACATTCATATTGACCAATATAACTCGGGGCGCATGGAAAGTCAAAATGTTCCTAAGACACCTCTCTCTCACTGAGAAAAGCGTTCTTCAGGCATGGAAACACAAGAGGTGAAAAGGTGAATAAAAGCATTTCTACCACAATAATCTATGTTCTAATGATGACTCCTATAATGGTGCGTGCTCTTCTACATGGGAGAGACATTCATATTGACCAATATAACTCGGGGCGCATGGAAAGTCAAAATGTTCCTAAGACACCTCTCTCTCACTGAGAAAAGCGTTCTTCAGGCATGGAAACACAAGAGGTGAAAAGGTGAATAAAAGCATTTCTACCACAATAATCTATGTTCTAATGATGACTCCTATAATGGTGCGTGCTCTTCTACATGGGAGAGACATTCATATTGACCAATATAACTCAGGGCGCATGGAAAGTCAAAATGTTCCTAAGACACCTCTCTCTCACTGAGAAAAGCGTTCTTCAGGCATGGAAACACAAGAGGTGAAAAGGTGAATAAAAGCATTTCTACCACAATAATCTATGTTCTAATGATGACTCCTATAATGGTGCGTGCTCTTCTACATGGGAGAGACATTCATATTGACCAAAATAACTCGGGGCGCATGGAAAGTCAAAATGTTCCTAAGACACCTCTCTCTCACTGAGAAAAGCGTTTTTCAGGCATGGAACACAAGAGGTGAAAAGGTGAATAAAAGCATTTCTACCACAATAATCTATGTTCTAATGATGACTCCTATAATGGTGCGTGCTCTTCTACATGGGAGAGACATTCATATTGACCAAAATAACTCGGGGCGCATGGAAAGTCAAAATGTTCCTAAGACACCTCTCTCTCACTGAGAAAAGCGTTTTTCAGGCATGGAACACAAGAGGTGAAAAGGTGAATAAAAGCATTTCTACCACAATAATCTATGTTCTAATGATGACTCCTATAATGGTGCGTGCTCTTCTACATGGGAGAGACATTCATATTGACCAAAATAACTCGGGGCGCATGGAAAGTCAAAATGTTCCTAAGACACCTCTCTCTCACTGAGAAAAGCGTTTTTCAGGCATGGAACACAAGAGGTGAAAAGGTGAATAAAAGCAATTCTACCACAATAATCTATGTTCTAATGATGACTCCTATAATGGTGCGTGCTCTTCTACATGGGAGAGACATTCATATTGACCAATATAACTCGGGGCGCATGGAAAGTCAAAATGTTCCTAAGACACCTCTCTCTCACTGAGAAAAGCGTTCTTCAGGCATGGAAACACAAGAGGTGAAAAGGTGAATAAAAGCATTTCTACCACAATAATCTATGTTCTAATGATGACTCCTATAATGGTGCGTGCTCTTCTACATGGGAGAGACATTCATATTGACCAATATAACTCGGGGCGCATGGAAAGTCAAAATGTTCCTAAGACACCTCTCTCTCACTGAGAAAAGCGTTCTTCAGGCATGGAAACACAAGAGGTGAAAAGGTGAATAAAAGCATTTCTACCACAATAATCTATGTTCTAATGATGACTCCTATAATGGTGCGTGCTCTTCTACATGGGAGAGACATTCATATTGACCAATATAACTCGGGGCGCATGGAAAGTCAAAATGTTCCTAAGACACCTCTCTCTCACTGAGAAAAGCGTTCTTCAGGCATGGAAACACAAGAGGTGAAAAGGTGAATAAAAGCATTTCTACCACAATAATCTATGTTCTAATGATGACTCCTATAATGGTGCGTGCTCTTCTACATGGGAGAGACATTCATATTGACCAAAATAACTCGGGGCGCATGGAAAGTCAAAATGTTCCTAAGACACCTCTCTCTCACTGAGAAAAGCGTTTTTCAGGCATGGAACACAAGAGGTGAAAAGGTGAATAAAAGCAATTCTACCACAATAATCTATGTTCTAATGATGACTCCTATAATGGTGCGTGCTCTTCTACATGGGAGAGACATTCATATTGACCAATATAACTCGGGGCGCATGGAAAGTCAAAATGTTCCTAAGACACCTCTCTCTCACTGAGAAAAGCGTTCTTCAGGCATGGAAACACAAGAGGTGAAAAGGTGAATAAAAGCATTTCTACCACAATAATCTATGTTCTAATGATGACTCCTATAATGGTGCGTGCTCTTCTACATGGGAGAGACATTCATATTGACCAATATAACTCAGGGCGCATGGAAAGTCAAAATGTTCCTAAGACACCTCTCTCTCACTGAGAAAAGCGTTCTTCAGGCATGGAAACACAAGAGGTGAAAAGGTGAATAAAAGCATTTCTACCACAATAATCTATGTTCTAATGATGACTCCTATAATGGTGCGTGCTCTTCTACATGGGAGAGACATTCATATTGACCAAAATAACTCGGGGCGCATGGAAAGTCAAAATGTTCCTAAGACACCTCTCTCTCACTGAGAAAAGCGTTTTTCAGGCATGGAACACAAGAGGTGAAAAGGTGAATAAAAGCAATTCTACCACAATAATCTATGTTCTAATGATGACTCCTATAATGGTGCGTGCTCTTCTACATGGGAGAGACATTCATATTGACCAATATAACTCGGGGCGCATGGAAAGTCAAAATGTTCCTAAGACACCTCTCTCTCACTGAGAAAAGCGTTCTTCAGGCATGGAAACACAAGAGGTGAAAAGGTGAATAAAAGCATTTCTACCACAATAATCTATGTTCTAATGATGACTCCTATAATGGTGCGTGCTCTTCTACATGGGAGAGACATTCATATTGACCAATATAACTCGGGGCGCATGGAAAGTCAAAATGTTCCTAAGACACCTCTCTCTCACTGAGAAAAGCGTTCTTCAGGCATGGAAACACAAGAGGTGAAAAGGTGAATAAAAGCATTTCTACCACAATAATCTATGTTCTAATGATGACTCCTATAATGGTGCGTGCTCTTCTACATGGGAGAGACATTCATATTGACCAATATAACTCAGGGCGCATGGAAAGTCAAAATGTTCCTAAGACACCTCTCTCTCACTGAGAAAAGCGTTCTTCAGGCATGGAAACACAAGAGGTGAAAAGGTGAATAAAAGCATTTCTACCACAATAATCTATGTTCTAATGATGACTCCTATAATGGTGCGTGCTCTTCTACATGGGAGAGACATTCATATTGACCAAAATAACTCGGGGCGCATGGAAAGTCAAAATGTTCCTAAGACACCTCTCTCTCACTGAGAAAAGCGTTTTTCAGGCATGGAACACAAGAGGTGAAAAGGTGAATAAAAGCATTTCTACCACAATAATCTATGTTCTAATGATGACTCCTATAATGGTGCGTGCTCTTCTACATGGGAGAGACATTCATATTGACCAAAATAACTCGGGGCGCATGGAAAGTCAAAATGTTCCTAAGACACCTCTCTCTCACTGAGAAAAGCGTTTTTCAGGCATGGAACACAAGAGGTGAAAAGGTGAATAAAAGCATTTCTACCACAATAATCTATGTTCTAATGATGACTCCTATAATGGTGCGTGCTCTTCTACATGGGAGAGACATTCATATTGACCAAAATAACTCGGGGCGCATGGAAAGTCAAAATGTTCCTAAGACACCTCTCTCTCACTGAGAAAAGCGTTTTTCAGGCATGGAACACAAGAGGTGAAAAGGTGAATAAAAGCAATTCTACCACAATAATCTATGTTCTAATGATGACTCCTATAATGGTGCGTGCTCTTCTACATGGGAGAGACATTCATATTGACCAATATAACTCGGGGCGCATGGAAAGTCAAAATGTTCCTAAGACACCTCTCTCTCACTGAGAAAAGCGTTCTTCAGGCATGGAAACACAAGAGGTGAAAAGGTGAATAAAAGCATTTCTACCACAATAATCTATGTTCTAATGATGACTCCTATAATGGTGCGTGCTCTTCTACATGGGAGAGACATTCATATTGACCAATATAACTCGGGGCGCATGGAAAGTCAAAATGTTCCTAAGACACCTCTCTCTCACTGAGAAAAGCGTTCTTCAGGCATGGAAACACAAGAGGTGAAAAGGTGAATAAAAGCATTTCTACCACAATAATCTATGTTCTAATGATGACTCCTATAATGGTGCGTGCTCTTCTACATGGGAGAGACATTCATATTGACCAATATAACTCGGGGCGCATGGAAAGTCAAAATGTTCCTAAGACACCTCTCTCTCACTGAGAAAAGCGTTCTTCAGGCATGGAAACACAAGAGGTGAAAAGGTGAATAAAAGCATTTCTACCACAATAATCTATGTTCTAATGATGACTCCTATAATGGTGCGTGCTCTTCTACATGGGAGAGACATTCATATTGACCAAAATAACTCGGGGCGCATGGAAAGTCAAAATGTTCCTAAGACACCTCTCTCTCACTGAGAAAAGCGTTTTTCAGGCATGGAACACAAGAGGTGAAAAGGTGAATAAAAGCAATTCTACCACAATAATCTATGTTCTAATGATGACTCCTATAATGGTGCGTGCTCTTCTACATGGGAGAGACATTCATATTGACCAATATAACTCGGGGCGCATGGAAAGTCAAAATGTTCCTAAGACACCTCTCTCTCACTGAGAAAAGCGTTCTTCAGGCATGGAAACACAAGAGGTGAAAAGGTGAATAAAAGCATTTCTACCACAATAATCTATGTTCTAATGATGACTCCTATAATGGTGCGTGCTCTTCTACATGGGAGAGACATTCATATTGACCAATATAACTCGGGGCGCATGGAAAGTCAAAATGTTCCTAAGACACCTCTCTCTCACTGAGAAAAGCGTTCTTCAGGCATGGAAACACAAGAGGTGAAAAGGTGAATAAAAGCATTTCTACCACAATAATCTATGTTCTAATGATGACTCCTATAATGGTGCGTGCTCTTCTACATGGGAGAGACATTCATATTGACCAATATAACTCAGGGCGCATGGAAAGTCAAAATGTTCCTAAGACACCTCTCTCTCACTGAGAAAAGCGTTCTTCAGGCATGGAAACACAAGAGGTGAAAAGGTGAATAAAAGCATTTCTACCACAATAATCTATGTTCTAATGATGACTCCTATAATGGTGCGTGCTCTTCTACATGGGAGAGACATTCATATTGACCAAAATAACTCGGGGCGCATGGAAAGTCAAAATGTTCCTAAGACACCTCTCTCTCACTGAGAAAAGCGTTTTTCAGGCATGGAACACAAGAGGTGAAAAGGTGAATAAAAGCATTTCTACCACAATAATCTATGTTCTAATGATGACTCCTATAATGGTGCGTGCTCTTCTACATGGGAGAGACATTCATATTGACCAAAATAACTCGGGGCGCATGGAAAGTCAAAATGTTCCTAAGACACCTCTCTCTCACTGAGAAAAGCGTTTTTCAGGCATGGAACACAAGAGGTGAAAAGGTGAATAAAAGCATTTCTACCACAATAATCTATGTTCTAATGATGACTCCTATAATGGTGCGTGCTCTTCTACATGGGAGAGACATTCATATTGACCAAAATAACTCGGGGCGCATGGAAAGTCAAAATGTTCCTAAGACACCTCTCTCTCACTGAGAAAAGCGTTTTTCAGGCATGGAACACAAGAGGTGAAAAGGTGAATAAAAGCATTTCTACCACAATAATCTATGTTCTAATGATGACTCCTATAATGGTGCGTGCTCTTCTACATGGGAGAGACATTCATATTGACCAATATAACTCGGGGCGCATGGAAAGTCAAAATGTTCCTAAGACACCTCTCTCTCACTGAGAAAAGCGTTCTTCAGGCATGGAAACACAAGAGGTGAAAAGGTGAATAAAAGCATTTCTACCACAATAATCTATGTTCTAATGATGACTCCTATAATGGTGCGTGCTCTTCTACATGGGAGAGACATTCATATTGACCAATATAACTCGGGGCGCATGGAAAGTCAAAATGTTCCTAAGACACCTCTCTCTCACTGAGAAAAGCGTTCTTCAGGCATGGAAACACAAGAGGTGAAAAGGTGAATAAAAGCATTTCTACCACAATAATCTATGTTCTAATGATGACTCCTATAATGGTGCGTGCTCTTCTACATGGGAGAGACATTCATATTGACCAATATAACTCAGGGCGCATGGAAAGTCAAAATGTTCCTAAGACACCTCTCTCTCACTGAGAAAAGCGTTCTTCAGGCATGGAAACACAAGAGGTGAAAAGGTGAATAAAAGCATTTCTACCACAATAATCTATGTTCTAATGATGACTCCTATAATGGTGCGTGCTCTTCTACATGGGAGAGACATTCATATTGACCAAAATAACTCGGGGCGCATGGAAAGTCAAAATGTTCCTAAGACACCTCTCTCTCACTGAGAAAAGCGTTTTTCAGGCATGGAACACAAGAGGTGAAAAGGTGAATAAAAGCATTTCTACCACAATAATCTATGTTCTAATGATGACTCCTATAATGGTGCGTGCTCTTCTACATGGGAGAGACATTCATATTGACCAAAATAACTCGGGGCGCATGGAAAGTCAAAATGTTCCTAAGACACCTCTCTCTCACTGAGAAAAGCGTTCTTCAGGCATGGAAACACAAGAGGTGAAAAGGTGAATAAAAGCATTTCTACCACAATAATCTATGTTCTAATGATGACTCCTATAATGGTGCGTGCTCACATGGGAGAGACATTCATATTGACCAATATAACTCGGGGCGCATGGAAAGTCAAAATGTTCCTAAGACACCTCTCTCTCACTGAGAAAAGCGTTTTTCAGGCATGGAACACAAGAGGTGAAAAGGTGAATAAAAGCAATTCTACCACAATAATCTATGTTCTAATGATGACTCCTATAATGGTGCGTGCTCTTCTACATGGGAGAGACATTCATATTGACCAATATAACTCGGGGCGCATGGAAAGTCAAAATGTTCCTAAGACACCTCTCTCTCACTGAGAAAAGCGTTCTTCAGGCATGGAAACACAAGAGGTGAAAAGGTGAATAAAAGCATTTCTACCACAATAATCTATGTTCTAATGATGACTCCTATAATGGTGCGTGCTCTTCTACATGGGAGAGACATTCATATTGACCAATATAACTCGGGGCGCATGGAAAGTCAAAATGTTCCTAAGACACCTCTCTCTCACTGAGAAAAGCGTTCTTCAGGCATGGAAACACAAGAGGTGAAAAGGTGAATAAAAGCGTTTCTACCACAATAATCTATGTTCTAATGATGACTCCTATAATGGTGCGTGCTCTTCTACATGGGAGAGACATTCATATTGACCTATATAACTCGGGGCGCATGGAAAGTCAAAATGTTCCTAAGACACCTCTCTCTCACTGAGAAAAGCGTTCTTCAGGCATGGAAACACAAGAGGTGAAAAGGTGAATAAAAGCATTTCTACCACAATAATCTATGTTCTAATGATGACTCCTATAATGGTGCGTGCTCTTCTACATGGGAGAGACATTCATATTGACCAAAATAACTCGGGGCGCATGGAAAGTCAAAATGTTCCTAAGACACCTCTCTCTCACTGAGAAAAGCGTTCTTCAGGCATGGAAACACAAGAGGTGAAAAGGTGAATAAAAGCATTTCTACCACAATAATCTATGTTCTAATGATGACTCCTATAATGGTGCGTGCTCTTCTACATGGGAGAGACATTCATATTGACCAATATAACTCGGGGCGCATGGAAAGTCAAAATGTTCCTAAGACACCTCTCTCTCACTGAGAAAAGCGTTCTTCAGGCATGGAAACACAAGAGGTGAAAAGGTGAATAAAAGCATTTCTACCACAATAATCTATGTTCTAATGATGACTCCTATAATGGTGCGTGCTCTTCTACATGGGAGAGACATTCATATTGACCAATATAACTCGGGGCGCATGGAAAGTCAAAATGTTCCTAAGACACCTCTCTCTCACTGAGAAAAGCGTTCTTCAGGCATGGAAACACAAGAGGTGAAAAGGTGAATAAAAGCATTTCTACCACAATAATCTATGTTCTAATGATGACTCCTATAATGGTGCGTGCTCTTCTACATGGGAGAGACATTCATATTGACCAATATAACTCGGGGCGCATGGAAAGTCAAAATGTTCCTAAGACACCTCTCTCTCACTGAGAAAAGCGTTCTTCAGGCATGGAAACACAAGAGGTGAAAAGGTGAATAAAAGCATTTCTACCACAATAATCTATGTTCTAATGATGACTCCTATAATGGTGCGTGCTCTTCTACATGGGAGAGACATTCATATTGACCAATATAACTCGGGGCGCATGGAAAGTCAAAATGTTCCTAAGACACCTCTCTCTCACTGAGAAAAGCGTTCTTCAGGCATGGAAACACAAGAGGTGAAAAGGTGAATAAAAGCATTTCTACCACAATAATCTATGTTCTAATGATGACTCCTATAATGGTGCGTGCTCTTCTACATGGGAGAGACATTCATATTGACCAATATAACTCAGGGCGCATGGAAAGTCAAAATGTTCCTAAGACACCTCTCTCTCACTGAGAAAAGCGTTCTTCAGGCATGGAAACACAAGAGGTGAAAAGGTGAATAAAAGCATTTCTACCACAATAATCTATGTTCTAATGATGACTCCTATAATGGTGCGTGCTCTTCTACATGGGAGAGACATTCATATTGACCAAAATAACTCGGGGCGCATGGAAAGTCAAAATGTTCCTAAGACACCTCTCTCTCACTGAGAAAAGCGTTTTTCAGGCATGGAACACAAGAGGTGAAAAGGTGAATAAAAGCATTTCTACCACAATAATCTATGTTCTAATGATGACTCCTATAATGGTGCGTGCTCTTCTACATGGGAGAGACATTCATATTGACCAAAATAACTCGGGGCGCATGGAAAGTCAAAATGTTCCTAAGACACCTCTCTCTCACTGAGAAAAGCGTTCTTCAGGCATGGAAACACAAGAGGTGAAAAGGTGAATAAAAGCATTTCTACCACAATAATCTATGTTCTAATGATGACTCCTATAATGGTGCGTGCTCACATGGGAGAGACATTCATATTGACCAATATAACTCGGGGCGCATGGAAAGTCAAAATGTTCCTAAGACACCTCTCTCTCACTGAGAAAAGCGTTTTTCAGGCATGGAACACAAGAGGTGAAAAGGTGAATAAAAGCAATTCTACCACAATAATCTATGTTCTAATGATGACTCCTATAATGGTGCGTGCTCTTCTACATGGGAGAGACATTCATATTGACCAATATAACTCGGGGCGCATGGAAAGTCAAAATGTTCCTAAGACACCTCTCTCTCACTGAGAAAAGCGTTCTTCAGGCATGGAAACACAAGAGGTGAAAAGGTGAATAAAAGCATTTCTACCACAATAATCTATGTTCTAATGATGACTCCTATAATGGTGCGTGCTCTTCTACATGGGAGAGACATTCATATTGACCAATATAACTCGGGGCGCATGGAAAGTCAAAATGTTCCTAAGACACCTCTCTCTCACTGAGAAAAGCGTTCTTCAGGCATGGAAACACAAGAGGTGAAAAGGTGAATAAAAGCGTTTCTACCACAATAATCTATGTTCTAATGATGACTCCTATAATGGTGCGTGCTCTTCTACATGGGAGAGACATTCATATTGACCTATATAACTCGGGGCGCATGGAAAGTCAAAATGTTCCTAAGACACCTCTCTCTCACTGAGAAAAGCGTTCTTCAGGCATGGAAACACAAGAGGTGAAAAGGTGAATAAAAGCATTTCTACCACAATAATCTATGTTCTAATGATGACTCCTATAATGGTGCGTGCTCTTCTACATGGGAGAGACATTCATATTGACCAATATAACTCAGGGCGCATGGAAAGTCAAAATGTTCCTAAGACACCTCTCTCTCACTGAGAAAAGCGTTCTTCAGGCATGGAAACACAAGAGGTGAAAAGGTGAATAAAAGCATTTCTACCACAATAATCTATGTTCTAATGATGACTCCTATAATGGTGCGTGCTCTTCTACATGGGAGAGACATTCATATTGACCAATATAACTCGGGGCGCATGGAAAGTCAAAATGTTCCTAAGACACCTCTCTCTCACTGAGAAAAGCGTTCTTCAGGCATGGAAACACAAGAGGTGAAAAGGTGAATAAAAGCGTTTCTACCACAATAATCTATGTTCTAATGATGACTCCTATAATGGTGCGTGCTCTTCTACATGGGAGAGACATTCATATTGACCTATATAACTCGGGGCGCATGGAAAGTCAAAATGTTCCTAAGACACCTCTCTCTCACTGAGAAAAGCGTTCTTCAGGCATGGAAACACAAGAGGTGAAAAGGTGAATAAAAGCATTTCTACCACAATAATCTATGTTCTAATGATGACTCCTATAATGGTGCGTGCTCTTCTACATGGGAGAGACATTCATATTGACCAAAATAACTCGGGGCGCATGGAAAGTCAAAATGTTCCTAAGACACCTCTCTCTCACTGAGAAAAGCGTTCTTCAGGCATGGAAACACAAGAGGTGAAAAGGTGAATAAAAGCATTTCTACCACAATAATCTATGTTCTAATGATGACTCCTATAATGGTGCGTGCTCTTCTACATGGGAGAGACATTCATATTGACCAATATAACTCGGGGCGCATGGAAAGTCAAAATGTTCCTAAGACACCTCTCTCTCACTGAGAAAAGCGTTCTTCAGGCATGGAAACACAAGAGGTGAAAAGGTGAATAAAAGCATTTCTACCACAATAATCTATGTTCTAATGATGACTCCTATAATGGTGCGTGCTCTTCTACATGGGAGAGACATTCATATTGACCAATATAACTCGGGGCGCATGGAAAGTCAAAATGTTCCTAAGACACCTCTCTCTCACTGAGAAAAGCGTTCTTCAGGCATGGAAACACAAGAGGTGAAAAGGTGAATAAAAGCATTTCTACCACAATAATCTATGTTCTAATGATGACTCCTATAATGGTGCGTGCTCTTCTACATGGGAGAGACATTCATATTGACCAATATAACTCAGGGCGCATGGAAAGTCAAAATGTTCCTAAGACACCTCTCTCTCACTGAGAAAAGCGTTCTTCAGGCATGGAAACACAAGAGGTGAAAAGGTGAATAAAAGCATTTCTACCACAATAATCTATGTTCTAATGATGACTCCTATAATGGTGCGTGCTCTTCTACATGGGAGAGACATTCATATTGACCAAAATAACTCGGGGCGCATGGAAAGTCAAAATGTTCCTAAGACACCTCTCTCTCACTGAGAAAAGCGTTTTTCAGGCATGGAACACAAGAGGTGAAAAGGTGAATAAAAGCAATTCTACCACAATAATCTATGTTCTAATGATGACTCCTATAATGGTGCGTGCTCTTCTACATGGGAGAGACATTCATATTGACCAATATAACTCGGGGCGCATGGAAAGTCAAAATGTTCCTAAGACACCTCTCTCTCACTGAGAAAAGCGTTCTTCAGGCATGGAAACACAAGAGGTGAAAAGGTGAATAAAAGCATTTCTACCACAATAATCTATGTTCTAATGATGACTCCTATAATGGTGCGTGCTCTTCTACATGGGAGAGACATTCATATTGACCAATATAACTCGGGGCGCATGGAAAGTCAAAATGTTCCTAAGACACCTCTCTCTCACTGAGAAAAGCGTTCTTCAGGCATGGAAACACAAGAGGTGAAAAGGTGAATAAAAGCATTTCTACCACAATAATCTATGTTCTAATGATGACTCCTATAATGGTGCGTGCTCTTCTACATGGGAGAGACATTCATATTGACCAATATAACTCAGGGCGCATGGAAAGTCAAAATGTTCCTAAGACACCTCTCTCTCACTGAGAAAAGCGTTCTTCAGGCATGGAAACACAAGAGGTGAAAAGGTG
The DNA here is from genome assembly GCF_949987555.1 of Borostomias antarcticus. NCBI lineage: Eukaryota > Metazoa > Chordata > Actinopteri > Stomiiformes > Stomiidae > Borostomias > Borostomias antarcticus. The sequence goes on from NC_140242.1 coordinate 16,616,426, forward strand.
AATAAAAGCATTTCTACCACAATAATCTATGTTCTAATGATGACTCCTATAATGGTGCGTGCTCTTCTACATGGGAGAGACATTCATATTGACCAAAATAACTCGGGGCGCATGGAAAGTCAAAATGTTCCTAAGACACCTCTCTCTCACTGAGAAAAGCGTTTTTCAGGCATGGAACACAAGAGGTGAAAAGGTGAATAAAAGCATTTCTACCACAATAATCTATGTTCTAATGATGACTCCTATAATGGTGCGTGCTCTTCTACATGGGAGAGACATTCATATTGACCAAAATAACTCGGGGCGCATGGAAAGTCAAAATGTTCCTAAGACACCTCTCTCTCACTGAGAAAAGCGTTTTTCAGGCATGGAACACAAGAGGTGAAAAGGTGAATAAAAGCATTTCTACCACAATAATCTATGTTCTAATGATGACTCCTATAATGGTGCGTGCTCTTCTACATGGGAGAGACATTCATATTGACCAAAATAACTCGGGGCGCATGGAAAGTCAAAATGTTCCTAAGACACCTCTCTCTCACTGAGAAAAGCGTTTTTCAGGCATGGAACACAAGAGGTGAAAAGGTGAATAAAAGCAATTCTACCACAATAATCTATGTTCTAATGATGACTCCTATAATGGTGCGTGCTCTTCTACATGGGAGAGACATTCATATTGACCAATATAACTCGGGGCGCATGGAAAGTCAAAATGTTCCTAAGACACCTCTCTCTCACTGAGAAAAGCGTTCTTCAGGCATGGAAACACAAGAGGTGAAAAGGTGAATAAAAGCATTTCTACCACAATAATCTATGTTCTAATGATGACTCCTATAATGGTGCGTGCTCTTCTACATGGGAGAGACATTCATATTGACCAATATAACTCGGGGCGCATGGAAAGTCAAAATGTTCCTAAGACACCTCTCTCTCACTGAGAAAAGCGTTCTTCAGGCATGGAAACACAAGAGGTGAAAAGGTGAATAAAAGCATTTCTACCACAATAATCTATGTTCTAATGATGACTCCTATAATGGTGCGTGCTCTTCTACATGGGAGAGACATTCATATTGACCAATATAACTCGGGGCGCATGGAAAGTCAAAATGTTCCTAAGACACCTCTCTCTCACTGAGAAAAGCGTTCTTCAGGCATGGAAACACAAGAGGTGAAAAGGTGAATAAAAGCATTTCTACCACAATAATCTATGTTCTAATGATGACTCCTATAATGGTGCGTGCTCTTCTACATGGGAGAGACATTCATATTGACCAATATAACTCAGGGCGCATGGAAAGTCAAAATGTTCCTAAGACACCTCTCTCTCACTGAGAAAAGCGTTCTTCAGGCATGGAAACACAAGAGGTGAAAAGGTGAATAAAAGCATTTCTACCACAATAATCTATGTTCTAATGATGACTCCTATAATGGTGCGTGCTCTTCTACATGGGAGAGACATTCATATTGACCAAAATAACTCGGGGCGCATGGAAAGTCAAAATGTTCCTAAGACACCTCTCTCTCACTGAGAAAAGCGTTTTTCAGGCATGGAACACAAGAGGTGAAAAGGTGAATAAAAGCAATTCTACCACAATAATCTATGTTCTAATGATGACTCCTATAATGGTGCGTGCTCTTCTACATGGGAGAGACATTCATATTGACCAATATAACTCGGGGCGCATGGAAAGTCAAAATGTTCCTAAGACACCTCTCTCTCACTGAGAAAAGCGTTCTTCAGGCATGGAAACACAAGAGGTGAAAAGGTGAATAAAAGCATTTCTACCACAATAATCTATGTTCTAATGATGACTCCTATAATGGTGCGTGCTCTTCTACATGGGAGAGACATTCATATTGACCAATATAACTCGGGGCGCATGGAAAGTCAAAATGTTCCTAAGACACCTCTCTCTCACTGAGAAAAGCGTTCTTCAGGCATGGAAACACAAGAGGTGAAAAGGTGAATAAAAGCATTTCTACCACAATAATCTATGTTCTAATGATGACTCCTATAATGGTGCGTGCTCTTCTACATGGGAGAGACATTCATATTGACCAATATAACTCAGGGCGCATGGAAAGTCAAAATGTTCCTAAGACACCTCTCTCTCACTGAGAAAAGCGTTCTTCAGGCATGGAAACACAAGAGGTGAAAAGGTGAATAAAAGCATTTCTACCACAATAATCTATGTTCTAATGATGACTCCTATAATGGTGCGTGCTCTTCTACATGGGAGAGACATTCATATTGACCAAAATAACTCGGGGCGCATGGAAAGTCAAAATGTTCCTAAGACACCTCTCTCTCACTGAGAAAAGCGTTTTTCAGGCATGGAACACAAGAGGTGAAAAGGTGAATAAAAGCATTTCTACCACAATAATCTATGTTCTAATGATGACTCCTATAATGGTGCGTGCTCTTCTACATGGGAGAGACATTCATATTGACCAAAATAACTCGGGGCGCATGGAAAGTCAAAATGTTCCTAAGACACCTCTCTCTCACTGAGAAAAGCGTTCTTCAGGCATGGAAACACAAGAGGTGAAAAGGTGAATAAAAGCATTTCTACCACAATAATCTATGTTCTAATGATGACTCCTATAATGGTGCGTGCTCTTCTACATGGGAGAGACATTCATATTGACCAATATAACTCGGGGCGCATGGAAAGTCAAAATGTTCCTAAGACACCTCTCTCTCACTGAGAAAAGCGTTCTTCAGGCATGGAAACACAAGAGGTGAAAAGGTCAATAAAAGCATTTCTACCACAATAGTCTATGTTCTAATGATGACTCCTATAATGGTGCGTGCTCTTCTACATGGGAGAGACATTCATATTGACCAATATAACTCAGGGCGCATGGAAAGTCAAAATGTTCCTAAGACACCTCTCTCTCACTGAGAAAAGCGTTCTTCAGGCATGGAAACACAAGAGGTGAAAAGGTGAATAAAAGCATTTCTACCACAATAATCTATGTTCTAATGATGACTCCTATAATGGTGCGTGCTCTTCTACATGGGAGAGACATTCATATTGACCAAAATAACTCGGGGCGCATGGAAAGTCAAAATGTTCCTAAGACACCTCTCTCTCACTGAGAAAAGCGTTTTTCAGGCATGGAACACAAGAGGTGAAAAGGTGAATAAAAGCATTTCTACCACAATAATCTATGTTCTAATGATGACTCCTATAATGGTGCGTGCTCTTCTACATGGGAGAGACATTCATATTGACCAATATAACTCGGGGCGCATGGAAAGTCAAAATGTTCCTAAGACACCTCTCTCTCACTGAGAAAAGCGTTCTTCAGGCATGGAAACACAAGAGGTGAAAAGGTGAATAAAAGCATTTCTACCACAATAATCTATGTTCTAATGATGACTCCTATAATGGTGCGTGCTCTTCTACATGGGAGAGACATTCATATTGACCAATATAACTCAGGGCGCATGGAAAGTCAAAATGTTCCTAAGACACCTCTCTCTCACTGAGAAAAGCGTTCTTCAGGCATGGAAACACAAGAGGTGAAAAGGTGAATAAAAGCATTTCTACCACAATAATCTATGTTCTAATGATGACTCCTATAATGGTGCGTGCTCTTCTACATGGGAGAGACATTCATATTGACCAAAATAACTCGGGGCGCATGGAAAGTCAAAATGTTCCTAAGACACCTCTCTCTCACTGAGAAAAGCGTTTTTCAGGCATGGAACACAAGAGGTGAAAAGGTGAATAAAAGCAATTCTACCACAATAATCTATGTTCTAATGATGACTCCTATAATGGTGCGTGCTCTTCTACATGGGAGAGACATTCATATTGACCAATATAACTCGGGGCGCATGGAAAGTCAAAATGTTCCTAAGACACCTCTCTCTCACTGAGAAAAGCGTTCTTCAGGCATGGAAACACAAGAGGTGAAAAGGTGAATAAAAGCATTTCTACCACAATAATCTATGTTCTAATGATGACTCCTATAATGGTGCGTGCTCTTCTACATGGGAGAGACATTCATATTGACCAATATAACTCGGGGCGCATGGAAAGTCAAAATGTTCCTAAGACACCTCTCTCTCACTGAGAAAAGCGTTCTTCAGGCATGGAAACACAAGAGGTGAAAAGGTGAATAAAAGCATTTCTACCACAATAATCTATGTTCTAATGATGACTCCTATAATGGTGCGTGCTCTTCTACATGGGAGAGACATTCATATTGACCAATATAACTTAGGGCGCATGGAAAGTCAAAATGTTCCTAAGACACCTCTCTCTCACTGAGAAAAGCGTTCTTCAGGCATGGAAACACAAGAGGTGAAAAGGTGAATAAAAGCATTTCTACCACAATAATCTATGTTCTAATGATGACTCCTATAATGGTGCGTGCTCTTCTACATGGGAGAGACATTCATATTGACCAAAATAACTCGGGGCGCATGGAAAGTCAAAATGTTCCTAAGACACCTCTCTCTCACTGAGAAAAGCGTTTTTCAGGCATGGAACACAAGAGGTGAAAAGGTGAATAAAAGCATTTCTACCACAATAATCTATGTTCTAATGATGACTCCTATAATGGTGCGTGCTCTTCTACATGGGAGAGACATTCATATTGACCAAAATAACTCGGGGCGCATGGAAAGTCAAAATGTTCCTAAGACACCTCTCTCTCACTGAGAAAAGCGTTCTTCAGGCATGGAAACACAAGAGGTGAAAAGGTGAATAAAAGCATTTCTACCACAATAATCTATGTTCTAATGATGACTCCTATAATGGTGCGTGCTCTTCTACATGGGAGAGACATTCATATTGACCAATATAACTCGGGGCGCATGGAAAGTCAAAATGTTCCTAAGACACCTCTCTCTCACTGAGAAAAGCGTTCTTCAGGCATGGAAACACAAGAGGTGAAAAGGTGAATAAAAGCATTTCTACCACAATAATCTATGTTCTAATGATGACTCCTATAATGGTGCGTGCTCTTCTACATGGGAGAGACATTCATATTGACCAATATAACTCGGGGCGCATGGAAAGTCAAAATGTTCCTAAGACACCTCTCTCTCACTGAGAAAAGCATTCTTCAGGCATGGAAACACAAGAGGTGAAAAGGTGAATAAAAGCATTTCTACCACAATAATCTATGTTCTAATGATGACTCCTATAATGGTGCGTGCTCACATGGGAGAGACATTCATATTGACCAATATAACTCGGGGCGCATGGAAAGTCAAAATGTTCCTAAGACACCTCTCTCTCACTGAGAAAAGCGTTTTTCAGGCATGGAACACAAGAGGTGAAAAGGTGAATAAAAGCAATTCTACCACAATAATCTATGTTCTAATGATGACTCCTATAATGGTGCGTGCTCTTCTACATGGGAGAGACATTCATATTGACCAATATAACTCGGGGCGCATGGAAAGTCAAAATGTTCCTAAGACACCTCTCTCTCACTGAGAAAAGCGTTCTTCAGGCATGGAAACACAAGAGGTGAAAAGGTGAATAAAAGCATTTCTACCACAATAATCTATGTTCTAATGATGACTCCTATAATGGTGCGTGCTCTTCTACATGGGAGAGACATTCATATTGACCAATATAACTCGGGGCGCATGGAAAGTCAAAATGTTCCTAAGACACCTCTCTCTCACTGAGAAAAGCGTTCTTCAGGCATGGAAACACAAGAGGTGAAAAGGTGAATAAAAGCATTTCTACCACAATAATCTATGTTCTAATGATGACTCCTATAATGGTGCGTGCTCTTCTACATGGGAGAGACATTCATATTGACCAATATAACTCGGGGCGCATGGAAAGTCAAAATGTTCCTAAGACACCTCTCTCTCACTGAGAAAAGCGTTCTTCAGGCATGGAAACACAAGAGGTGAAAAGGTGAATAAAAGCATTTCTACCACAATAATCTATGTTCTAATGATGACTCCTATAATGGTGCGTGCTCTTCTACATGGGAGAGACATTCATATTGACCAATATAACTCAGGGCGCATGGAAAGTCAAAATGTTCCTAAGACACCTCTCTCTCACTGAGAAAAGCGTTCTTCAGGCATGGAAACACAAGAGGTGAAAAGGTGAATAAAAGCATTTCTACCACAATAATCTATGTTCTAATGATGACTCCTATAATGGTGCGTGCTCTTCTACATGGGAGAGACATTCATATTGACCAAAATAACTCGGGGCGCATGGAAAGTCAAAATGTTCCTAAGACACCTCTCT